>NC_042988.1:25640484-25940484 GCF_901001165.1 Salmo trutta | reverse complement strand
TGATGCTCCAGATACTCAACTAGTATAAAGATGGCCAGTTTTATTGCTTCTTTAAATCAGGACAACAGTTTTCAGCTGTGCTAACATAATTGCAAAAGGGTTTACTAATGACAAATTAGCCTTTTAAAATGATAAACTTGGATTAGCCAACACAACATGCCATTGGAACACAGGAGTGATGGTTGCTGATAATGGGCCTCTGTACACCTATGTAATTATTACATTAGAAATCTGCCATTTCCATCTACAATAGTCTTTTACAACATTAATGTCTACACTATATTTCTCATCAATTTGATGTTATTTTAAATGGACCAAATTGTTTGCTTTTCTTTCAGAAACAAATCAATTTCTAAGTGACCCCAAACTTTTGAACGGTAGTGTATATTGTAAAAACAACTAGCTGGAGCCATCTGAGCGGTCGGCTATGAATGCCCTTACCCGCTAGTACGTAATACTGATAATTTGTTCTGACTCGCTACAGGCTGTGCAGCAAGAACAGTACGAATGCTTCTTAGTCTAGGACTTTTATCTTCACCACCACACACTATAGTATTCACACACAAATCTTCAGTTTGTGGTTTTCTTGGATGCATTGTACCCACAATTATACTAAAATAAACACACATAACTTGGTCGACAGCCAAACTTGTGTCTTCATCTGCCGACAACGATAGCCACTCTGACCTGGAGTGGGTTGGGTCAGAGTCCAAATGTGCATTTTGGCACTCTAATTGGTGTAAACCAAGAGGCTGTGACAGACAGCTGAGAAGGGGAGAAATCACCCTAACAGGACTGTGGGGAGTCAGACATGGCCTGTTTTCTCTCACACAACCTTGTTTTCATAAATGTGATTATATAAGCTTGAACCCCATTCAAAAACATAGTACGGGATTTGCAACAGGAGGTAGTAAATACTAGTACTTTCATACCGTATTGGCAACTTGTTCTCATTCTGAGAAATAAGCATCTTCTTATCCATGTAGGTAGGCCACAAAGTGGACAGGCTAGCATTTTGTTCAAACAGTAGGAGACTGACAGGAGGGTGTGTTCATAACAGTTACTGTTCGAACTTGTTAGCAAGCAAATAGATCCAAGATGGCTAGATTTTAAATATAAAGATTAGCTAACTACTCATTTTTAGTGGATGTGCATCGTGTATGGTTCTGGTTACATTTTTTTACAAAAAGGGCATTTTCATACAGACAGACTTAAAATCCAGATCAGTGATTATTGCAAAAAAGCAAGTTAAACTGCTATAATAGAATTAATTATTAGTGGGTTGTGGAAGGCTTACATTTAGCCTAGGTATAATTTTACAAGCCATGAATTCATTATATTATTCCTGACTGTTTAAAATGTTTGAAATGCAGTGAACTGACCTTTAAATGGTGCAACAAAGCATATTTAGAGGAAAATATCATTACCATGATTACAGAGAATACAAGTGAAAGAGTTTAGTGGGTTATGTTTATGACTGATACAATGTTTAAGAAATCACAAAGACCAAGCACTCACATCTCTGAGGGACACTCTAGCAGGGTAGATGATATCGGAGCCATCCCGGCGGAACACAGGATGGGGTTTGTCTTTGACCACAAACACCACGTCAGCAGGAATGTTAGTGGGCGTCTCGTCTCCCTCCCTGGGGAAGGTGATCTTGGTCCCTTCCTTCCAGCCTCGCTTGATGTCCACTGTCAGGATCTTATCCTCGCTGCGCATGCTGCAGCCGTCCGGGTTCAGCCGCTTCCTGGAGATCTTCATCTTCTTGGTGCAGCCGGAGAACACCTCCTCCAGGCTCACCTTCAGCTCGTGCACCACCGGAGAATCTTTCTTCTTCTCACGGCCCCCGTGGGGACCCCCTGGTCGGGATTTGAAGGACCTCTGGTGTTGGTGGAACCCTCCCATTCCACCCGGCATGCCCCCCATACCAAATGCGGCAAAGGGGTCATCAGTGTCCATGTCATCGTCCCCGTTGCGTGCGAAGAACTGGTCGAATGGGCTGCGGCCACCAAAAAACTCCGTAAACATGGCGTGAGGATCTCCATGGAAGGTGTAGTTGTAGTTGTTGGGGCCATTGGGACCACCACCCCCGCCAGCTGTGTGCCCCTTCAGGCCTGTAAGAGTGAACACAACATCAAAATTGCTATTTTAGAACACAAGAACAAACATCAAAATGTTTATTTTAAATCCCTTTGAATCACTTATTCACAACACATTTTCAACACTTCCAGACATACCATCTCTCTAAATGAATACTGCTAAAGCATGCTACATTTCCACCTGTGTCTTCAGGGGTCACTGTGACAGAGCAGTGTTTCTGAAAAGGTGTTCTGCAATGTGTCACAGACCATGATCGGACGTGACAGAAGGAAGGAATTAACGTTGTGATGTGAACAAACTAGCCCCACTGACAGTTTGAACTCAGAATAAGCAGGAAAGTTCCAGCAAGTTCTCGAGAGAATTGTAGTGCCTCTGACTGTTTCCGGCGCTCAGTTGCTTCCAATATAATAACTACAATAGTTTATAGGGCTACACTCAAAGAAAAACACAAACAGTAACATTTAAATAATAACGTTAGCTAGAAGTTGTCAAAAACAACGGCCACGGCTGATACAGCTAGTAACGTTACATAGTTGGCAAACCTGACAACGTCGATTGCGCAAGACAGTTCAGGTTACAATGGTGCACCACACTGTGTGGAACCAAAAGTTGATGCGTTACCTTCTTCTCCATATCGGTCATATATATCCTTTTTCTTTGCGTCGCTGAGGACATCATAGGCCTCGGCGATCTCTTTGAATTTATCCTCAGCTCCAGTGGACTTGTTTTTATCAGGGTGATATCGCAAGGCCTGCTTTCGATACGCCTTCTTTATCTCGTCCTCAGAGGCGCCTTTCTGTATACCCAACACTTTATAATAGTCTTTACCCATTACAAGTATCTGTCAAGTAACGCTTGTTATTCAAAAAAACATCGTCAATTCACCAGTTAATCTTATATCAAAGGCTGTCAACCAACCACACTGAAATGTAGTGTTTGAAACTGGCTAGCTACTTAACCAGTTGACAGCTGCAAGCTAGCTACAAATCCGACCCTCCACGGTTTTTTTGGACCTATTAAACTATGGAGTTACATAAATATATCCCACTCTCTGCTGAATAAACCAATTTATGAGCTGAGATATCGTGGCTACTCAAAATCCGCTTTTCACCATGTCGCGAGCTAGCCACCATGTAAGAAACTTCCAGAACTACTGGTGCTGATACTGCTGTGACTATCGCGTTTCCACATTGACTGAAATCTCCGCCCCTTTCTACGTCATGCTTTCAAAATGGTCTGCTTTCAAGATCCTTGGGACGTCCCTACCCCAATGAAGTTGAAATGTATGAATGGTTGAAGTTCGGGTTAGGGTAGCCTCGTCGAGAACCAGGCGTGACAACGGGTTATGCTTGGCGTTAGGGTTTAGGGTAGGGACGTCCCAAGGATTCCGAATATCACGAACCCTGTCAAAATCAAGAACCCACGATTTACGCCCCACCATTCCCTGGCAGGAGTTGCTTGCACATATAAGAAGGAATCAACTGCATGTTCAGGGATGGACAACTAGCGGCCCAACCAGATTTTGCTTTGTTCCCCCAAAAGGGTCACCCCATACAGAACCAATCAGTCGATATAATCGAGAACAATCATCAGAAATCACGCGATATGAATCGGGCAGTAGGGCGCCGCCTGACCCACTGATTGCAATTGTATCGGGTAAAAGGGTAGGGCCGACTCTGACTGCATGTGTGGGTTACGGTGTTGGTACACAGACCCGCGAGCCACTGCAGACCCTCATGATGAGTTCATATTTTTTTGTGGCCCCCACCCCAATTAAAGTTGCCCATCACTGATGTAGATAATAATTTCATCACATTGTGGGTATCTGTGCCAAAGCTTTATAAATTATTGCATTAGCTAAAATAATATGAATGCATATTGTGACAAGACTATTGATATGTTGCATATCAAATGGCCACACGGTAGAATAATATAATAGTGTTCCTCTTGCAACGCCTAATTACATATCTTAAATATCCTACATATCTGTCATGACATGGAAAGATATTGGCTCTAAAATTACTACATGTCAGGACTTCTGGAAAATCAAGTAAAGTGATAATAATGCTGACTACCACAGAGGGGCAGCATTGCAGCTTCTTAAATCACGGAAACGGTAACATTATTCTCACGCTTCACTGGAGAGCCCCATAGCATGATAACCTGATATTCTCCAGTATCAGTTTGGATTCCAGGCTAATAATACGAGCCCACCGTACCATAACATCTGCTGCTAATCACAACGTCCAAAAAAACAAACTTGAACATGATGTTAAATTGAGATTATGAGAGAGCCATTTGTTTAAATCAATTGAATATGCTGGCAGCAACATGATAGGACAGCTTTCCCAACTCCTGTCCAGGTTTTCTAACGCCTGTCCAGGTATTCTAACTCCTGTCCAGGTTTTCCAACTCCTGTCCAGGTTTTCCAACTCCTGTCCACTCCAACACAGAGACTGCTTTTCTGCACATAATCAACAAAATCAGCAGTCTCCTTTGAATAAATCCTTGTTAATATGACAGCAGATTTAAATTATTTTTATTTTTTTAAGTAACCTTTATTTAACTAAGCAAGTCAGTTAAGAACAAATTCTTATTTACAATGACAGCCTACCCCGGCCAAACCCTAACAACGCTGGGCCAATTGTGCGCCACCCTATGGGACTCCCAATCACGGCCGGGTGTGATACAGCCTGGAATCGAACCAGGGTCGGTAGTGATGCCTCTAGCACTGAGATGCAGTGCCTTAGACCGCTGAGCTACTCAGCTAATATGTTACAACATCTTAATTCATGCAGATACATCAGAAAAGCTTACTGTGTTCTTGTACCACTTTGTGCTCCTGTCTGATGTGCGTTGCTGGGTGGTCTAACCAGATTGTAAATATAGAATACAGATCTGCTGCCTGTGTGTGTTGAGATGCTCCTTTTAGTGAAATATGAAAGACATGATCCCTCTGTCTGAAGGATATCTTGGGCAACATCTCCAAGCCCCCCAACTGACAGCCAGCACCTCACAGCTCTGAGAGCACTACAGCTGACAGCTCTCACGCCATTGGAAAATGACAGGACAGTATTAGGCCTTAATATTTGTTCATGGTATTGGGAGAATACACACACTCTAAAATAAACATGTGTTTGTTTTTGTTCGTTCTCGAGGTCAGAGTGGTAGAAAAACAATGGCACAGGTGGCCTGGGGGAGGGGTAAGTGTCGGTATGCAGAGGCCTGGCTGTCCCTCATCCACATGGATAAGGCCTATAGGAGGGTCGGTGTGAGACAGTGTGACAGAGTGAGGAGCAGAGCTCAGCAGAGATGTGTCTTGGCTCTTCTGAGAGCAGAGAGGGATCTGTTTCTGAGTAGGGTTGTGTGTGGCTGACCAAGGTTACTGAGCTACTGCAGAACAGAGCAGAGCAAATCGGGCTTCTTATATTTAGCCTTGCGACGTGCGCCCTACGGATTATGTCTTGGGCGTCTCGGGTTTCGCCTTCAGTACGTTTGTGGGTGTGGAGGGGGTCCGGTATCTGGTGGAAGGCCTCTCTTCAGGTGAGGTGGTGGTGGGTTACTGACGTTTAACCCCCTCTCATTTTACGAATATCTCACAGGCAACCTCTCTCTCTCTCTCTCTCTCTCTCTCTCTCTCTCTCTCTCTCTCTCTCTCTCTCTCTCTCTCTCTCTCTCTCTCTCCCACCCTCTAGCTTTCTTTACCTCTTTCTCACACCCTCACACAGGAAAAGGCTGTTTACGGTGACATAGTCGTTTCCCATTCTGGAAGGCTATTTGGAGGGTGCAGATAGTAAGAAAAACAGTCGCAGAGGACATAGCAGTGTTAGACTACAGCTTTTAATCTGATACACCTAGAGAACACTAACTAGGTTTTTGCAAACCATTGGAGGGACCTCATTTTAGTGCGGAGGCACATTGAGGTCATAGTTCAAAAGGGGTCATGGATACACTGGCTTTAGAGGCGAAGGCAACTGGGCAAGAAAAGAAAAGTTCAGCCCCAAGACCAAGACCTAAACCACCCAAAAAGGCCAAAAGGATTGTTTACTTTGAGGTTGAAATCGTGGATGCAAAGACAAAGGAGAAGCTACTACTCTTGGACAAAGTGAGTGTGTGTGTGTGTGTGTGTGTGTGTGTGTGTGTGTGTGTGTGTGTGTGTGTGTGTGTGTTCAATATAGTATTTGATACGGTACACTGAGCAAAATTACATTTCAAAGTTTGAAATCATCAGTTGAGGTCTAATTACAGTCCTAGAAAAGCCATAATACTGTCTGAAGTCAGAGGACACTTGTTTGCTTTAGCTCAAGAAGTTACAGAGTCATCCCTTTGACCGGACAGCCGGCTAATTTAAGGTTCACAGATGCTATGGCTGATTCTACAGAGGTTGTGTTGCAGTTAGGAGGTGAAAATTCCCCCTGATCTTATAGGAATCTTCTGGGTGAGTTATGAGTTATGTGTCAGCTCAGTGTCCTGACGCCAGTGGGTGTCTTGAAGCCAACAGCAAGCACCATGTGTTTAGTGGCTTTTATGAATGTGAACATTTGTATTGCAATGATAAGGTGAATGCACCAATTTGTAAGTCGCTCTGGATAAGAGCATCTGCTAAATGACGTAAATGTAAATGTAATAATTAATTACAGTTGAAATGCTGTATCATAGTCTCACAATTTCTTCAAGATATTTAGTATGAAAACAGATATAGTTTCCTGTAACTGTAGTCTTCTTTAATTTGCCTTGGCTGTCTTAGCAGGTGGAATAAATATGTTAGTGTTATAACATATGTACAGTATGTGGTATGGTACTAATTTCACAACTTGAAAACAAATATCAAACTTTAGTCAATAGATCTATCTGGGATACATGTATTAGACCCATGGAAGTAATGCTAACAGTATGTTTGCCTATAATTGATTGTCTTTCTGAACAGGTTGAGCCAACTTCTACTATTTTGGATATTAAGGCTTTGTTCCACAAATCAAGTGAGTATATGACAAAGTCCAGTTAAAATGTAGTCATTTAGCGGACGCTCTTATCCAGATCAACTTTCAGTCAGTGATGTAACAACATGAAATGTAAAACAATTTTGTAACATGATCTACTCTCTACACCAGGGATGGGCAACTTTGATGGGGTGGGGGCCACAAAAAATCTGAACTCATCAAGAGGGGCCGCAGTTGCTCTTGACAGCGGAGAGAAAATATTTAAGTTTTAGAGTTCATTTTGTGCAATTCTACACATTTTGCCATGGGGCGTAACGGAAATGTTGCCGTTTTAAAGCAAGTCCGTTGATATTATAAACATTTTGCCATGTGGCGGAGAGAAGATTTTGCAATTGTATAATTAATTTCATGCAATTCTACTCATTTTGTCATGGGGCGGAGAGGAAAATTCTTCCGAGGGCCTTCAAAAGGGGGGGACAGTTGTCCATCCCTACTCTGCACTCTTAGAACAAAAGGTGCTTTCTAGAACCTAAAAGGGTTCTTCGGCCGTACCCATAGGAAAACCCTTTGAAGAACCCCGGTTAGTTCCAGGTAGAACTCTTTTGGTTACAAGTAGAACCGTTTCGGTTCCATGTAGAACCCTTTCCACAGAGGATTCTACATGGATGAAACCCAAAAGGTTTCTCCTATGGGGACAGCCGAAGAACCCTTCTGGAATGCTTTTTTCTAAGAGTGTAGATATGTATGATCCATATACAATATGTCATGATGAGGTTATGAGGTTAGTCTCGCAATGCCATCTTTCCAAGTCTCGTTAATCATTCGGCTACTGGAAGGAAGCCTTGAAATGGAGGCTATTATAAGCTTAATTAACTTCTGTCTTCTTGTCAGATCCCCAGTGGTACCCAGCCAGACAGTCCTTACGCCTGGATCCTAGTAAGCCCCACACCTCCCATGCATGATGCCTCAACTACCTACACAGACTCAAATGAGTGCTAGAAATTGCTATATCAAAACACTATAAAGGTCTTATCTTCTGTGAAATGGTCCACAATGTCATGGCTGACTATAGCATTGTGCTCTGTCTTGCTCCACAGAGGGTAAGTGTCTGAAGGATGAGGACGTCTTGCAGACACTTCCTGTTGGAACCACGGCCAGCTTCTACTTCTCTGACCTGGGGGCCCAGATCGCCTGGGGCACTGTAAGCACATGCAAACACACACACACACACGTGTTAATGCACGCACGCACATATGCATGCCCACAAACACACACACTCAATCACCCACAAGTGCACACACACGAATGCACTCGTGCGCACAATCACACACACACACAAACGCGCGCACACACACACATTATACTGCATATCTTGACATGTCTATACTGCATTTAAATATACACAGCCACACTCCCTCAATTAATCAACTATAGCCTTGCATATAAATATACACCCACACTGACAGATAGATTCACTGTCCTCTGGTTCGGTTTTCTATCACCTCCTAGCTCCTGTATCCTCTGTCCTAGGACACATAATCTCATGGCCCTATTTCCCCCACAGGTGTTTATCCCCCTGACCTCCTTTTCACCCTCCATTGCCACAGCCTCCTCAACCATTCTCCACAACCAACCACATACTGTAACCACGCTCCATATCCTCCATCCTCTCACCCCTCATCCACCTGTCTCTGAACCCCCAGTGGAATAGGGTGATGCCAGTGTTGGGGGGTAGCGAGGTCCAGTGTCCTCCTTGCAGCCTGGCACAATAGCTGAGATCAACAGTAGCGATCAGTCACCCGTGCTGGGCCTGGACCCATGCCAGAGGTGTTGATTCAGAGATCTGTTTCATCACAAACTGACTGTCAGCTAAACTGCCATATCTCTAGGGGAATGCTTGTGTTACATGCTCACTTGTTTTCTCTAATGCTCAATTACAAATCATCTACTTACCCTCCTCCCTTGGCACTCCTGTAGATCTGAAATGATCGGATAGGTAAAAGCAATATAATAAAACTTCCTTCCAGTCAATCAGAACGCAATATGAAGTACCACCTACCGATCCAATCAGCACCTACATGTCTCACCTTTATGTCTTCCCCCTTCTCAGGTCTTCCTATCAGAGTGTTACGGACCACTGCTCATCTACTTGATGTTCTACTTCCGCCTGCCTTTCATCTACCCCCCAAAGTATGACTTTAGCAGCAGCAAGCACTGGGTTGTACAGTGAGTGTCAAATTACTGCATTTTCAAGTATCTATTCTATCTCTGTCACTGTACCTCACACTCTCCAAGTAAAGATTACAGTGACATAATTAGGTCTGGTTGACCGGTGATGGTGTTGACAGTGAAGATAATGTGTGTGCTGCATCAGAGATGCATGACAGCCATTTCAGACTGTCATAGAGACCAGTGAGTGAATGATGTAGTAATCAAAGCTAAATATGTGATGATCATAAGACGTAATCTATACTATGATCACTTTTCCCCTCCCACTGCAGTTTGGCCTGCATGTGTCACTCCTTCCACTATGTGAAGAGAATCCTTGAGACGCTGTTCATCCACCGAATCTCCCATGGTACCATGCCACTGAGAAACATCTTCAAGGTGAGAAGATTGAATAAGGGAATCTCCAATCTGATTCTAAAGAGGACCTGTGATCCAGTTTGATCCAATGATATCTTATAATAGCAGTATTTTTTTCCCTTTTATTTCATGGTTTACTTTCATGTGACATAGTTTTTAAATTTATTCTCAGGGGTAAACAGATTTTTTAATTAATGTGTTATTATTCTGATGACTTGTACAAAAACTGGTCTTGCTTCTTTTCCAGAACTGCAGTTATTACTGGTGTTTCGCAGCATGGATGGCCTACTACATCAACCATCCCCTCTATACACCGCCCTGTAAGTCCTGTCTACCCTGAGGTGATGTCACTCACATCTAACCCATCTAATGCACACTCATCTCTACTCTGTCTGCTGGTTGCCAGGATGTTACAGAATACAGATGGTCCTCTCTACTCTGTCTGCTGGTTGCCAGGATGTTACAGAATACAGATGGTCCTCTCTACTCTGTCTGCTGGTTGCCAGGATGTTACAGAATACAGATGGTCCTCTCTACTCTGTCTGCTGGTTGCCATAATGTTACAGAATACAGATGGTCATCTCTACTCTGTCTGCTGGTTGCCATAATGTTACAGAATACAGATGGTAATCTCTACTCTGTCTGCTGGTTGCCAGAATGTTACAGAATACAGATGGATATTTCCACAATCCCTAATGACTTTCAATGTCCTTTCCCATGATACATCACACCTGCTTGTGTGTTTACAGACTATGGGCAACAGCAAGTGAAGACAGCACTCATTATATTCTTAGTAAGTATGCTTTAGTTAGTGTAATGAAGAATATATTTATTTTAATACCTAATGTTGTAATATATGAATTTAGTTGTTTCTTTGTAGTGGAGTTGAGGGTACACAGTAGGCCCATTAGGCACAAATAATAGTCTCATCACCTGACAGGTTCAGTCTGGGGACGAGGTTACACAATAATAACATCATTAACATCAGTGCAATGTAGATCAGAATTCCCAGCAGAGTAACAATAACATCTTAATGGCGTTACTAGAGTTATCACATTGTTATTAGGTAAGTATAAGAGCAACTTAATGTAAAGTTTCACCAGGATATGTCACCAGGTTTTCTTTTGTTTTTGGTTAGAGTTGAGCCCTTTGTCATGTTATTGTGTTTTCCTCATCCTCACAGTTCTGTCAGGTCGGCAACTTCTCCATCAACATCACTCTACGCAACCTCAAATGTCCAGGTGAGCTCCCATAGGCTCATGCTTATCTTATTCATGCAGTGCAGTCCATTATCAGATATGTACTTTGAAAGTTAGCACACAAGGTTCCTAGGTTCCTTCCTTTCTAGGGAGTTTTTCCTAGCCACTGTGTTTCTGCATTGCTTGCTGTCTGGGGTTTTAGGCTGGGTATTTGTATACTTTGTGACAACTGATGATGTGAAAAGGGCTTTAATAAATACATTTGATTGATTGATTGATTGATTAATTGACGAGCACTGCTTTACAGGAGCCCCCATGTTACCCTTTCCATGTTACCCTCTTTTTCTCCATTCTTTCTCATATTATCCCAGGTTCGAAGGTCAAGAAGATCCCACACCCAACTAAGAATCCATTCACCTGGATCTTCGCGTTGGTGTCTTGTCCCAACTATACATATGAGGTGAGGCTTTCTAGTAAAGAATGGTTAGTTGATTGAAAAAATATTTGTATTTGCACGTTTTAGACTGGAAACACTTTGAAATTCAGTGTTTCACTTCCCCTCCTGGGGTTTGGAGATATAGTGATGCTGCCACCTTCTGGCCAATAGGTGTCAAGAGATGTAACAGTACTACAGTGATGAGTTGGTGTGTACTGCACACAGGTGGCTGGTGCCACCTTAATTGGGGAGGACATGCTCATAGTAATGGCTGGAACGAAATAAATAGAACGGTATCAAACACATCAACACATGGTTTCCTTGTGTTTGATACCATTCCATTTAGTCCATTCCAGCCATTATTGTAATCCGTCCTCCTCTCACCAGCCTCCTGTGGTACTACATGTATAATATGTAGGAGTGTGTAACAGTGTATCTGGTCCTCTGCAGCTGGGGTCGTGGATGGGCTTCACAGTGATGACCCAGTGCTTGCCGGTGGCTTTCTTCACCATCGTGGGCTTTGTCCTGATGACAGTGTGGGCCAGGGGAAAGCACCGAAACTACCGCAAGGAGTTCCGTGACTACCCCCCCCTGCGCTCCCCTATACTGCCCTTCATCCTTTAGTCAGAGAGGGGCTGGTCCCACACATAACTTCACCCCTTTCAGCCCCACTGCAGTATACAGCTGGTGTTTCTGACTGGGTAGGTTGGAAGGAGTCGTTGAAATAGTTCAACTACACTGTGACTGGTTTTGGGGAGTTGAAAACCCCTTTGATGACTTAAAAGCAGATGAGTCTTAATCTGATGTAATGTGTACTACCGGTATCTACTGTACATGTCAATGTGTGGAGGCACAAATTCATGGGGGAAAAAATACTTGTTTTACTAAAGTGGGTGACTTAACTGTCGACTAAACTGTTCTGTTTGGTTTTGTATTATTTGTTGCATGTTATAGCTTGTCGTTTGGGTCAAGACTGAACGTGTCATTGTTTAAACTAAGTTTAATCTAACAGCATTTACACTGTGTGATGGTTGGGTTTCAGCCAGTAACACTAACCCATTGACATATTCATCTTACCACTTATCATATACAAAGAGATAATAAATATCACACTACAAGAGAGTGGAAAAGACAATCACTTTATTTCCCCCCCTGGAAACAGGGCAAACATAGCAATTAACAGTGTGACATCAAACACGTAACAGATGGAAATATGGAATGTGACGTTGTGTCAAAAGCAGAAGCCACAAGGCAGAATTAAGAGACCTCATTGTAATCCTCTCAGATAACAACAATGTTGAATTTGATCAAGATGTCGACCATGTCGTGGGGAATTGTATGTTGCTGTGTCGAGATTGTAAACAAAGAAAACGTATTAGTGCTACAATGACACTTCCTAAAGTTATGAAGTTAATTTTTGGTTGTTTAATTTTCCATAAAAAAAAATAAAAAAAACAGAATTCAGTTGTTTCTCCCTCCTCAGAAACTCCAGCAGAAACATTGGGGCCTTGTCCTACGTTGGTTCTGGTCTGCCAGCCCATTTCAACTAGAATTCTGCTTCAAACTGTTTTAATTTTGTAGATGAAATCTAGGTTCATCCACAGTAGATTAAATTAGATTCATCTAAAATGTTTAGAAATGACGTGAACATAAATGAAGGGAAGAGGAATGCAGAAGGCAACCATACAAATAACATTATGTTGCCTTAGCTTAGCAGGTACTACATATTGCTATTTCTAAATGCTAGTGAAACAGATAACAACAGTAATAAACCCTAGCCTTAGCCTTGCCTTAGCTTAGCAGGTACTACATATTGCTATTTCTAAATGTTAGTGAAACAGATAACAACAGTAATAAACCCTAGCCTTAGCCTTGCCTTAGCTTAGCAGGTACTACATATTGCTATTTCTAAATGCTAGTGAAACAGATAACAACAGTAATAAACCCTAGCCTTAGCCTTGCCTTAGCTTAGCAGGTACTACATATTGCTATTTCTAAATGCTAGTGAAACAGATAACAACAGTAATAAACCCTAGCCTTAGCCTTGCCTTAGCTTAGCAGGTACTACATATTGCTATTTCTAAATGTTAGTGAAACAGATAACAGTAATAAACCCTAGGTCAGTACTGGTGAAGCCATGAGAACTTCTGGAGACTAAGCTCCATTACCTTTGCTGGTATAATGAGAGATTGACAACATCACTGACCTTTGATGAATCAACAAATTCATACTGTACATTCTCAAATTAAATCAGTTCACATTGTCATCATAAAAGAAAAACAACGTTGAGTTTGTAGATAAATGGAGGGTACCATATGACATGTCTTTAAAAAAAATACTGTCTGAGTAAACAATGAGGAAATGCGAGAACCATATTTGCTGGAACAGATATTCCAAGTATACATGTTATTATTTTCTTGTGGAACTGACTCAGGGAGCACAGAAACCAGTCTTTTAAAGTAGGCTCCAGTGGTAGCCAAGTCTAGAGTCTGAGGAATCCACAGAAAGTCTTTCTCACTGGCTGCACTCACTGACCCGCCCCTTACAGAACAGGCAGACCTCCCTTACAGAACAGGCAGACCCCCCTTACAGAACAGGCAGTCCTCCCCTTACAGAACAGGCAGACCTCCCCTTACAGAACAGGCAGACCTCCCCTTATAGAACAGGCAGTCCTCCCCTTACAGAACAGGCAGACCTCCCCTTACAGAACAGGCAGACCTCCCCTTACAGAACAGGCAGACCTCCCCTTACAGAACAGGCAGACCTCCCCTTACAGAACAGGCAGACCTCCCCTTACAGAACAGGCAGACCTCCCCTTACAGAACAGGCAGACCTCCCCTTATAGAACAGGCAGGCCTCCCCTTACAGAACAGGCAGACCTCCCCTTACAGAACAGGCAGACCTCCCCTTACAGAACAGGCAGACCTCCCCTTACAGAACAGGCAGACCTCCCCTTACAGAACAGGCAGACCTCCCCTTATAGAACAGGCAGGCCTCCCCTTACAGAACAAGCAAACCTCCACTTGACTTCTATAGCGTCCTTAGGCAGGATCCTAACATTCCTATATGAGTTTAGAGAGGGATCCTATAAAAGCAACACCACCAGAATGGGTCAGGTGACAGCAGTACCCCAGAGAGGTGGAATGGAAGCCCACGTACACATGTTGATAATCACTGTCAAGGCCCAAGTCACGACCACAGTGTCCTTTTCCCCAAACCTCCTTGAACGGTTACAGAAGGTTCTAGAGATCCAGTGAGCACAGTATGTGTGTATACTGTATGAATACATCTGCTCCTCAGAGGAGTGTGTTGTTCTGTTCCCCCCAACTGTGGTCACAGATCATCCTCCTCATCCAGGAAGTGGGTCCTCTGTAGCACCTTCACGTGGCGCTCGTAGATCTTTAGGGCGGGCCCAAGTCTGATGGACAGGCCAGTTAACACGTCACTGCGCTGCATCAGGAGCAGGGACTTTCCATCAATTTCCTGTTGCGGGGGGAGAACAGATGGAGTGATTGAACTAACATCTAAATGTGGATTGGGGTGTGAACTAGTTACATCAAAGCAAATGCCTCCTAGTCTAGGGGGTACAGGATCTGTTGCTTTGGTTTATGGATGAGCACTTTCATATATTTTAATGAAAGCAATGCACATGTCATGTATATATTTCATGTATGCTTTCATATCATTTAACTTATTATTTGCCCAAGCCATTTACCCAGGTCAAGAAACAACCACCAGCCCAGGGATACTCAAATACATTTTACAAGATGGACACTTTTAGAAAACAACAGGAGGACGGGGGCCACGGGTCTGTGTGGACATCCCGCAGGCTGCCATTAAAGTGTCACTGCACTAGCCCATAGGAACTTCACTTCATACAGATCACTAAGAATTGGATAGGTGGTACTGTAATGCAATAAGGTCAAATCTTCACCTTGTCTACTGATAGGCTACGTGGACTGTTCACCATATAGATTATAAAATACCCAACACTTTCACATCTCCAGGAGTGCCTGGGGGCTGTCTCTGGCTAGCTAGAGGCTGTCTCTGGACAGGGACTCTGTCTGAACGGTTTTCTGAGTTTACAGATACCACCCCCATGTGGCAGTTTGAGGGACTGCACTGACCTGTGTTCTAAAAGCCACAGCCTGCTCTGGAAAGCCTGCAGCAGAGATGTAGGTGGCCACGTCCGCCACGCTCCACAGCAATAAGTTCTGCCTCAGCGTCTCCTTCTTCACAGAGCTGTGGGGTAGAGGATGGGGAGATAGCGTGAGACACTGCAGACAAAATACAAGAAATGTGTCCTTTTGTTGACGCCGTTTTGTTTGAAGGTGCTATTTGAGGCTGTTTGCGTCCCTTGGAGATATGGATGTACATTGGTTATGTCTGTATGATGTTTACACTGAAGTGAGTTGACGGCAGAGGAGGGGAGGAAAAGGTAGACTTAAGGCGTGGTGGTTGAGGGATAAGGGATAGGTATATGGGGCGGCAGGTAGCCTACTGGTTAAGAGCATTGGGCCAGTAACCGAAAGGTTTCTTGATCGAATCCCCGAGCTGACAAGGTAAAAATCTGTCATTCTGTCCCTGAACAAGGCATTTAACCCACTGTTCCTAGGCCGTCATTGTAAATAAGAATTTGTTCTTAACTGACTTGCCTAGTTAAACAAAGGTTAAATTGAAAGAAATTAATGTAGCTGGGTGGGGGTTGTATTTTGGGGTGGGAGGGTTAACAACAGTGTAACTAACATGTAATAAGGAACCTGGTGCACCAAAGCTCTATCAAGGATCAAATCAAATTTATTTATATAGCCCTTCTTACATCAGCTGATATCTCAAAGTGCTGTACAGAAACCCAGCCTAAAACCCCAAACAGCAAGCAATGCAGGTGTAGAAGCACGGTGGCTAGGAAAAACTCCCTAGAAAGGCCAGAACCTAGGAAGAAACCTAGAGAGGAACCAGGCAATGAGGGGTGGTCAGTCCTCTTCTGGCTGTGCCGGGTGGAGATTATAACAGAACATGGCCAAGATGTTCAAATGTTCATAAATGACCAGCATGGTCAAATAATAATAATCATAGTAGTTGTCGTGGGTGCAACAAGTCAGCACCTCAAGAGTAAATGTCAGTTGGCTTTTCATAGCCGATCATTGAGAGTATCTCTACCGCTCCTGCTGTCTCTACAGAGTTGAAAACAGCAGGTCTGGGACAGGTAGCACGTCCGGTGAACAGGTCAGGGTTCCATAGCTGCAGGCAGTACAGTTGAAACTGGAGCAGCAGCATGGCCAGGTGGACTGGGGACAGCAAGGAGCAAGGATGCAGTGAGTGTCCTCTAGGTACAAGCTGGTGTCAAATACATTAAGAGACTCACATTTCTCTGTTTTTCACATCGTTCTTGACATCGTCTTGAGCCATCACGCAAGAAGCAACGTCCATCCCCTTCTTGTATTTAGCACCTGTAATATATACAGTGGCCGGTAAACTCAGTGTCTCTGATATCCTAAACATCCTCACTGGGAATACGATGAAAATAGAAATATGAGAAACTAATATGAGAGACGGACATAGAATAAAGGAGAAAACCCACAGTCGTCAGATGGAAAAGACAACGTCTTGGGCCGTCTGTCAGAACCCTTCATGGTCTTATCCACACAGTCAGGAACCAGTTGGTCAGAAGTGAGGCCACTCTCCTCCATCCTCACCCCATCCTCTCTCTTCACCAAGCTCTTCTGAACCCATGGACAGGTCCCTGATGGCTGTACTATCGTCTTTAAAGCCCCTGAAGGAGAGAAAGAGGGGGGAGAGGGGAGAGAAAGAGGGGCGAGAGAAAGAGGAGAGAAAGAGGGGGAGAGAGAAAGAAAGAAAGAAAGAAAGAAGGGGAGAGAGAAAAAGAGGAGCGGGGGGAGAGGGAGAGAGAGAGATGCCCAGTCATACATGGGCATAAACACACATATCAGCTTGAAACTGTCTCCTGGCATTGGATGCTTACTCACTCACTCACTATACTGTAACTCATTGCTAGTCAATACAATGCAAACCTACTCCTAAAACACTGTCTCTACCCAAAATTAAGATACTACGGCAAGCACAATTATATATGTTAGTGTTTTCTCCAAAACATGTGTAACATGATAGATTATGTCTGCCCCTCACTGGGCTTGAACCAGCAATCTTCTGTTCCCAACACCACAACACACTCACAAAGCGGTTACCCATTGCTCCACAGACACCATGGCCAGTGCAGAGCAAGGGAAACAACTAGGCTACTTCTAGGTCTCAGAGAGGGTGATGTCACCACTGGGCTGTACAGCTAACTAGCTAGCCATTCCACATCGGCTACACTTATACACATAGTATGATCTGTTAACACAGCATACTAACCACTTCCTGTGTTTCTCTGCATCCCTGAGGGTCCATGGTCAGCAGGGCAGAAGGCAGAGTCACACACACAGTCATTCTGCCTGAGGGCCAGGGGACTAGAGAGGGCCAGGGGACTAGAGGGGGACAGAGGGCTGGACCTCCTACTGGTCTTGCAGGTAGAGGGGCGGTCAGACACAGGGCTGTGGCCAGGGCGAGATCCGCTGGGGGAGCAGGGGCCCGAGTAGGTTTGGGCAGCAGCAGACCCCCCCTGCACAGCATCCTCGCCCTCAGGAGAGGAGCCCTCATGGTCGTCTTCATCAGCCCCCTCCTGTTCCTCCTCCTCTTCCATGGTGCTGTCTGTCTCCATTGACACTGGAACCTCATTCTGGAACACAACCATTGCAACATAAGAATTTGAAAAGATTCCCCATCCGTTATTCTAATCATACTCCCCCAAAATGACCCACCCCACTTTATATTGTGAACAAGAAAGATCAGTTGGTTACTACATCAGTGACATTAATCAGGTGCTTAATGTACTAATAACATGCTTGAGAGTAACAGAAGGACAATTGATGTTCTCAATACCCACAGAGAATATGAATTCAGATCATTTTTCATAAATGAACAATACAGTGGGAGTGTCAATCTGATTGACAGCACAACAGCTATAGGCCAGTCTACATCCTTAACGTATTGACCCGTTTAGATCAACGAGGACAACAACAGCTCTGCTGGTAGTGATAAGTACAGCAGGAGAAGCAACATAGCCTACTCAGGCAAGGGAGGAGAAAGGGACAGCAGGCTACTGGAGGGGGAGGGAACTAGTGGGGAGAGAGTGCCCCCCCCCCTTTGTACTGTAAGTTAATGATTGGATAGAAGTGTATAATGGCATTCTTTACATAACTTAAATAAACATTATTCAAATTGTCTCATTTAAACTGAATATCATGCAAACTGAGCCATGATACCTACACATTTTCTTCGGACCTTCCGCTAGAGCAGCAGTCAGAAAAACATTCATTCATTGGCCGATTTTGAACGCAACTAGGCCTACACCTGAAAGGAGAAACTCACGAGCGTGCCATAAACTGTAATCAGCGGGTTGAAAATGTGTTTCAGCGCACATAGTGTGCATTAGCGCGAGTCGACTCCTGATTATAGGAGACATGACATAAAGCCACGCTCATACAGATGTCGCAATAACCAGTCTTCATATGACCGCTGTCGACAATAATTGCCATTGGAGGCCTTGTCCCCGTAGAGCACACAGGATGTTCACTCTGTTCGGAACTACAGCTGCGCTATTCGCCCACATTGTGTTCGGTATTCCAACCACAATTATTCATTCCAATATAGCTTAATATGGGCCACATATAAGTTTATAAGTGTTATTCACATATGCACACGGTTTATTGGACTCGCTTTGTCGTCGATGACTGAATATAAACGCAGAAAATAGCTTTTTCAGCCTGTGTGCGTGTCCAAAGATACAACTAGCGGAGGCGCGAGTACGAGCGCTCAACTCAGCAGAGCCCGCCCCGCACCTCAGAGGCGCTTGAGTCAGACATTAAAGTTATTGTATTGAAGAATAGGCCTAACTACCATATTTGACGGTTAAATCATGAGATCCATTATTGGGATATGCAGAATATGCTATTTGGATCGGTCAATATTAGTTTTAATTAGATATATTGGCACAAAGGATGATAAATACTTGACGCAATCTGCTACTTTTTCTTGTGGATATATAATACGCTACAAGAACAGAGCGTGGACAACGTCACCCTTTTCTCCCATTTTAATACAAAAGTGCGCAATGGAGGAGTCGCACGAAAGACTTCCCACTTCAGTCACATAGAGCGCTCCCGAATCTAGTCGGATGTGACCAATTCTAACCACGAAGCTCCCTCTACAGCAGCAATACCTTCAGTGGGGCTACTTTGACTTTGGGTCATTTTTTCCTGCGACAGACGCTCGTGAAACCCATTAAATAACGTGGCTTCATATCTAGCGGCGTGTTACTTATGAATACATCGACCGTCACCCCCTCAGTGAAATAACCTGAGCACACTGTCCCCCATTCGGTCACGCACATCCGAGGTATGACTTTCGCTTCGCCCCCCCTTCACTGAAAAGCTGAGTTTGGGCTTGAAAAGAGCCTTCGGCTTTAGGCTGTGGTTGTTGCTAATTCTGGCAATCGTGCAAGTTTTTTTGTCGATTAAAGCTGTAGAGCAAACAGCTCCCGGACAAACTCACTTCTACGCACAACCTCTTCTTTGTATTATTGCAAGCGCAGCTTCCATTGTTATTGGTGGGCTATTTTTCACCTCGGTCGCGCGAGGTAGCTACAGCCGCTCCCCGTCTGCGGCAGTTTGTTTCGGTGCACTTGCATTCATCACGCCACCCCTCCGTGAATAGAGAATCCCGCTCTACAACACCATTTCCCCAGCTACACCACATGCCTGCCTACTCATTATAATAGTGAGGACGTGGGTCTGTTATCGTCTCTGGGGAAGATGGACGGTGTGTCACGGCACAGGGTCACTGAAACAGACTGCCTTGCGTTACCTCCAAATGCTCCGTCTCATCCTGGTCAATGGGACCGAGTGCGCTGTCCCCGTTGCTCAGATCGGAGTGGTTAGCTTCTTCCACCGCAGTTCTTTTGGTCGTGTGATCATCCTTTTTCCTGCTTCTTCTGACTACTTTGGCTGCATTTCGATAGGAAATCGAGCCCTTGTAGTTAACTTTCAAGACTGTTTGCTCTTGTATCAGTTTCTCGAGTTCCTCGCTGGTTTGTTCTGGCGCTGATCCATGTCGTCTCCGGACCATTCGACAAATTCTTTCAAGGTCTGGTCTGGCTTTTCGCGACCGTAGTGAGTCAATAGAGTCCAAAATCCAATCGCGGTACATGGGTTCAGACATTCTCCTGGTTGGGGTCGTTCGTCCGGTTTTGCCTCAGTGCGTCAACCTTGTTGCGATCCGCGGCCCGAGTCCGGCTTGAGAGAAAAAAATTGAAATCTCGCTGTACGCTTGCGTTGTTGTGCGCTTTTAAGGTGACCCACTGGAGATAGAGCTTGATTCTACAGGAGATATTTAAGGTGGTATTTCTTAGTTAGGACTAACGACGCGCCCAAGTGTTCATTTAGCATCACTTTAAAAACAGAACATTTAATACTTATAATAAATTAGGGAAAAATATATATACGTTTCATATAAAATACAATGGGTGAGTCTGGAAGGACAAATCCACTTTTTCCCCAGGGTGTGATATTGTATGTGATAGCACTGTAGGCCTACACGATGCAGATAGATAAGACCTGCTGTTATTACCATGGCAGTGGCTGGCTCCAGTCCAGACACATAGCCAGGAGCCATCTTATCAGTGACGCTATTCTCCTCCATCCTCATCCCATCTGACATGTTCTGGATAGATGGCCAGAGGCTGAACACTCATCTGGAAGGCCCCTGAGGAATAGACAGATTGACATACATATGTGTATAGGTGGTGTAGGCCCACACACACACACACACAGGTTGAAATCAGCTCCTTGCATTATTCGTTCATCATGGCATCCCCTCCACCAAGATGTTCCTACAAACAATACATTTTCTGCCAACATACACATTCTGTTAGCAAAACAATCTGTATAATCTACAAAATATACTCATACAATTTTAATTTTAACAAGTAAAACTTTATTGGAATGATACATGTTGCAAAATATTACTTTATTTTTTTTAAACATACTCGTTGTGTCCTAAGGGTATCCGTCAAGTTCTCCAGAAGGTAAGATAATTAAGACTGTCAAAGGCAGATATACAGTATTGTTTCCCGGGGGGGTACAATAGACTACACCATCACCGCACCCAAATCGGGAAGGAAAAAGATTCAAATGTTTGTTGTTGAAAATACACTTAGAAAATATGAAAATTAAAGCAACATTTTCTCCATGATGTAAAAAAATGGAGACGTTCAACATGAAGAGTATGTAAAACTAGAACGCTAACAAAGACAAACAGAGTGAAAAGATGAAGACAGAGAAGCTGATGATAGGGTTATAATGATGCCGGAGGAGTGGGAGGCGGTCAGTAGAAACAGGAACAAACATTTCATAGACATAAGGTCATGGGTCAGGAAAGCCAAATTACATTTTTAAAAGCTGTCACATCAGTGGTTCATGGAGCTTATCCCACCACTCTAATCACTGAGTGACTTTTCCAGCACAAAACCTTAAATGTTTGCAGGACCAAATGGTAAAAATCTTTTCCTGAACAACAATTGACCAACTTTCTAGTCACAACTTAAGCTTACATTATCACATTTCTTTAAAAAAAACATTTTAAATATAGACATGATTCGAGAAGTGAGGTGTGCTTCGAAGGATCCTAGCAAGGCAGTGGAGGTGACTGAATACCTGTAGCTGGCACTGACCCTCCCTTACCACTAATGATGCTTACTTAGAAAGACCAGAGGGATGCAAAACAATGAATCAAGCTAAATCAGTTGGTTGTGGTATATGAATGGTTGCAAATCTCAAATAGTCATTAAAACATGTCATAGGTCTTGGACATCTTGCATTTGTTGTTTTTCGTCACATGCGAGAACCGTGATTTTTTTAAATACATAACATTTCTTCAAAGAGCACAAGTTTGGAAGTCTGTATCTCCACTCGATACACATTTATTTTCTTCTGTAAAGTAGCCTTCTTACCATACTGCTCTAGACATTCAGATGCAACCTCTAGGACTGCCAAAGAATCATTTTCCAAAATTTGATTTTGTGAACATTCGGTAGAAATAAGCCATACTACAATAGACTTAATAACAAAACTGATTGAAGGATAAATACTGTATATTATCAAACAAGAAATGCATTTGCAAGAGGTGCACAAGGTGTGGTGCCTAATGAAGGCTGGTGGGGGTCCCAATCACTCAACATTTAGTGTTTACATAGGAAATTAATAACCTTATTACCCCAAATAAAAGCTAGTGGGAAAACAAAGCCTTGTTGAAAATCAACTAAACCATGTCAATGTGTTGCATCATCACGCCTGTCTACAAACCTGCCATTGGTGAGATTTGGGCTGCGATTGTCTTGCATCCAAAAATAACATTGCAAATAAAATAATCACAGGACAGCTTTTCAAAATCCATGAATCAAATTGTTATACATTTTTTCTCATGAGGAAAAGGAAAATAATTTGACAAATTTACATCCTGAATTCCAACAGTCATACATTGTGACAGTGTCCATTTGAAGATGATTTCAGGGGATGTAGGAGTAAACAGGCCAGCAGCAGGTTGAACAGAGCTGGTGAATTAACATGATTAAATCAGCATTAACTGTTCACATCTAACTGAACACTGAATAAAATGACAACATGATTTCTGGCAGATAAAAAGCGGGCCTTGATCCATCCTACAAAAGGGGCAGGTGAGAGTCAGTTTGAACAATTTCAGATACCTCACCACGACCAGAGCTTTAGGTCCTTTCACATCTTCTCTTTTAAAAGTGATATTATACAAAAATAACATGCATCATTTTGCTACTTTTTCCTGCGCATTAAAAACCACCACCTTCGTAGTTAACTGACAAACATGTCTGCGTAAGCAATGTCCTTACTTTTGCAAATTTTGCAGAATTCATACTTGTTTGTTTATTTCTGAAATCTTCATTTCGGTTTCACAGCTAAGAGACAACTTTGGAAAAAAAGATGGATATTCACGTTTTTCTATAATTAATCAACATACATGTATAAATGTGCTATGAATGAAATAAACACTAGTCAGAGAAGAGAGTGTGGTCATTATGTTAGTCACTGTGTTTTAACCCACCCTTCAACACTAACACACAAGCACAGATTGACTTGAGGACACAATGATCCTCAAAGGGTTTTAAAATGCTCTAATAAATTCAGTTGAAGAGGAAAAGAGACTTAATTAACATTAGAAATGCTCATGTACACAATTTCACAGGTCCCCCCCAAAAAAGGTAGTAAGACC
The DNA here is from genome assembly GCF_901001165.1 of Salmo trutta. NCBI lineage: Eukaryota > Metazoa > Chordata > Actinopteri > Salmoniformes > Salmonidae > Salmo > Salmo trutta. The sequence continues at coordinate 25,916,860 of NC_042988.1, read as the reverse complement.
TAAATGAAGAGATAAATCATTGTTTCTCTGATCAAAAAGTGGTCAGCACTGCTTGAACTGCAAGCGATGAGAGAATCCTCAGAAACCAATAATCATGCCACAACGAGCGGACAGAAGGCGTGTGCAGTGTCAAGCTTTCAACTAGAAAGGGCACAAGGGCTGATGCCACCAATAGCCAAAGCTCTGCACCAATGCTTTCGACACGGTTTTGCAACCAGTTGGCATTATGATAGGCACGTCTGTTGGACTTGGTATTGCTTGGACAGATTCAGGATGAAGAGACAGAAGGGGGGGGGGGGGGGGGAGAAGAATTGGGGTAACATGATAGGAGTGGGTGGACAATTACAAAACAAGAATGAGATGCCCTCATTCATTGAGAAGCTTGTAGAGAGGACCCACTCAGGAGGAGCCTAGATTCAGTACCAGAACATCAATGCCTCAACCTGCCTGCAATGACTCAAAATGTGTCGCTACACCTCTGCCAAGATACAAACCAACTGAAGAGAGAGGTGGTTAGCCCCTGCCCCTTCTACCCTTGCAATTAACACAAGAGGGAAAACAGGACATGGATAAGTAACAAGGTGAGAAACAATCAGAAAAGGCAACACTGCTGGCTCTTTCAGGTCTTTTCTCTCGTTCTTTTTCCTCTCGCTCTTCATTTGGGGGGGGGGGTGGTTGTTACATTGTTGATGTCGTAATTACAAAATGCAAGTTAGCAGTCCAGCTTATCACCTCTCCTCCCATTTCCTTCTGTTCCCGCCTTCTCTCTCTCTACATCCCTGTCTCTTTCCGCTACTCCTGGTTGGGCCTAGAACTCGGCAAACTCCTTGCCACATTTCTCTGTGAAGGAGACTCGGATTTCCTCTTCCTCATAGTCGTCAAAGTTGCTGGTGTCACCGGGGCCTTTGCACTTGGGAATAAACGGTGCCTCCACCTGAAAACAGAGAATACTCAGATTCTTGCTACTGTAGCATTCACAGTTTCATTCCTCAGTTTCTGACATCTGCGGTTTGACAGTCACTGGTCATTCACTGGTTACGGACAACATGTTATTCGTCAAGTGGACCACGTTCCAACTCTGTAAGACTATGTGAGTAATGCATGTGTAACATGTCTCCAAACAAGACCAAGCCAAATGCATTAGCTCTGAATCATACCCCTTCAGCCATCCCTCCCTTTTCCAAACCCCAATCTCTCCGTCGCAACCAAACCTGCCTCTCTCCAGTGGCTATACAGTGAACAATAGAAGAGCCATGGAAGCAGGCCTTCTCACCTTCCTCTGGTAAATGGCAATCCAGTCAGTGGTGGCGAACCACTTGTGGCCCTTGATGTCGTTCACTCCATTGCGCAGGTTTCCGAAGCGCTTGGTCAGGTCCACCTGGAGCAGGTTCCTCAGCAGGTCCTTCAGGTCCGAGCTGAAGTGGGAGGGAAAGCGCACCTGGGGACAAAAACACATCAAGGTTGTGTTCAGTAGAAAACTTTCCAAAACAGAAAAAAAAAGAGGAACCATCTAAAGTCATCCCTTACAGAAATGTTAATTTTCCATAACAAATATCACTCAGTTACAGCAGATCAGAGATTGCCCATCGACTCTGACAGGGCCTGTTTACCCTTTCCCCCCTAATGATTATGATTGGGGCTAGATAAGCTGATCCTAGATCTGAGCCTATGAGAAACTTCAACAGGTATGTGGCTCACTGCAGAGAGAGGTCAGTGGGTCATGTAGACACCACAATATATTTACAGTGGGGCTGTGGAGTCATGATCAAATAGGTCAGGAGAAGTGAGCTAGAATTCAGCCTAACAAAGTGCTGTGTATGTATGAAGACACCAAGGTCAGGGGTCAGAAGAGAGTAATGCTAATGTGAATATAGCAACAAAAGCAGGAAAGGCACAGTAGGACAGTGACAAGGTTTCCATCCAACCATTTAATGCAGATTAATTACCTGACGTGAAAAAAGCCACAACCGGGATGATGGAAACAGGAAATGCCGAAACAATTTTATAAATGCAAACAGATCATTTGTTCGTTCGACATGGTGGGATCTTTTTGTGTCTCTAAAATGAATGTGAAAAATGGCAGTAGAAACACCTTTAAGCGCAAATATTGATATAATTTTTATTTATTTCACCTTCATTTAACCAGGTAGGCAAGTTGAGAACAAGTTCTCATTTACAATTGCGACCTGGCCAAGATAAAGCAAAGCAGTTCGACACATACAACATAGAGTTACACATGGAGTAAAACAAACATACAGTCAATAATACAGTAGAAAAATAAGTCTATATACACAATGTGAGCAAATGAGGTGAGATAAGGGAGGTAAAGGCAAAAAAGGCCATGGTAGCAAAGTAAATACAATATAGCAAGTAAAACACTGGAATGGAAGATTTGCAGTGGAAGAAAGTGCAAAGTAGAAGTAGAAATAATGGGGTGCAAAGAAGCTAAATAAATAAAATACAGTAGGGGAAGAGGTAGTTTTATGGGCTAAATTATAGATGGGCTATGTACAGGTGCAGTGATCTGTGAGCTGCTCTGACAGCTGGTAATGACCACCATACCGAAGTAAACTTGGAATCAGGTCGATAATATGTTGTGTGGTCCTCTCACTTTGACTTGGAAAAGCATGCAGTTTATTAAGCTACAGAAGAAATAAGTTATGAACTTCACAGGGTGAGGAAAGTAGAAGGTGATGAGCTTGGTGCTCTTTTCCAATAAATCTCCAGGGTCTTATTTTGGTGACATGATCGATGCTTAGCTGCCGTTTCACCCCCAAATAATATTGCTGTTATCCATAATAATCTCAATGTAGGTAGCCTACCTGCACTGTATCTGCGAGATGTTGGCTGAGCGCACATGCCAAGACCAGAGTGGACACATTCGCTATATAAACGCAACAGTTTGTGACAAAACCATCAGTAGAGTTGATCACTTCGATGGAAACCCATTTAACATGTATTTTTCCATTTCAGTACATGGGAATTGACCTCAAAAGTTACTATGTGCAGTACGTCATCACACAAAGCCGTTTATTCACAACAAGTCTATTTGATAGAAACATCTCTGGTGGGAAAATGTGCATATTATTTTATGCATATTTTAGAATACTCACACAAAAATCTGTTTGAAATTGGATGGAAACCTAGCTACAGACATTAATTAGTTTGGAGGTAAATGACAATGAACTGCCTTATCTGACTGGTACTGAAAGCAGCTCTTAAAGGAAGAGTGTAATCTGGGTTTCTGTCTGATGTACTCTGTACTCACCTTCCCTGATACAATCTTCTCATAGATCTGAATGGGCTGATCAGCGAAGAAGGGAGGATAGCCAGCAGCCATCTCATAAATCAGCACGCCCAGAGCCCACCAGTCCACCGCCTTATTATAACCCTGGGGGGGGGGGGTAGAGAGAAAGGAGTGTTAGATTCCCAGGGAAAGAGGCAGAACTAAGCACAAAAAGAAAGAATGGGAACGTGTCATAAATAGGCTCTTCTGTAGTTAGCGGTTGTAATCGTGGTCAGAGTTGTTTGTGAGTGGCATGATCTTTGCTGTGTCGTGGTAATGACCCCTATGTTGTGGTAAAAACCCCAGTGTTGTTATGGATACGAGGTGTGACTGCAGGCCGGGGGTTTGGTGGTGACCACTCACTTTGCTAAGGATGATTTCGGGGGCCAGGTACTCCGGAGTGCCACATAGCGTCCAGGTCCGGCCCTTCACTCGCTTTGCAAAACCAAAATCTGTTACCTGGGAGGAACACAGAGGTGTCTCAGCAATGACAATCAACAGTTCAGTTCTGACATTCACTTAAAGTTAGACTTCCAGGATTTTGGCAATGATGCCCTTTATCAACTTCCCCAGAGTCAGATGAACTCGTGGATACCATTTTTATGTTTCTGTGTCCAGTATGAAGGAAGTTAGAGGTAGTTTTGCGAGCCAATGCTAACTAGCTTTAGCATAGTCACTGGAAGTCTACGGTATCAGCTAGCATGTGATCCCTTTAACACTTGAACCGCCTGGCCTTTCAGCCTACCAGCAGCCGCTAGAGAACGTTGCCGTGCGTTCCCTTTAGCATATGTATCAGATGCATAAACCCACAAGGTGTAGCAAACATAAGCACAAAGTAAAATGTAAAAGAGAATTGTATCAACCTGCAAGGCACTGTCAAATGATTAACATGGGTGTCAATACTGATAAATAAGCATAGCAAACTCATTACACTCTTGTTGTTCTAGATTAAATCAACGTCTTCACCCTTATCATTCAGTTAGGCCTCATTTAAATTAGATTGTGAAGTAACTTGCACAATTCTCACCCATTCCATCATTTGTCATTCATTCAGTGGGTTGGCATCGTTTGCTTCCTTGGATAGAGTCAAGGATATGTTTTGCATTTTTCTAAAGACCTACTGCAACATGTTTTCGTTTCCCTTACAATACATTAGATTAGTAATATAGTTATAGTAAATTAAACAGTCCCATAACAACATCTTTTACAAAGTAAAACGTAAAAGAGAATGTATCAACCAGCAAGGCGCGCAGTTCAATTATTTGCTTCTGACAAATAGGCATAACAAAATCATTACACTATTGTCATCTTAAATTAAATCAACCTCTCCACCCTCCTTATCATTCAGTTTGGCCTAATTTAAATTACATTGTGTACTAAGGTTTATTTATTTAAGAGCATTTACAAAATTAGGGCATGTATAATGCATTTCATATGTAGTATGTACAGCACACCCATGCTTGTTCTCTATTAGCGCTTACCTGTATAGCTAGCTAGCCATTAGCGCTACCTGTATAGCTAGCTAGCCATTAGCGCTACCTGTATAGCTAGCTAGCCATTAGCGCTACCTGTATAGCTAGCTAGCCATTAGCGCTACCTGTATAGCTAGCTAGCCATTAGTCTTACCTGTATAGCTAGCTAGCCATTAGTCTTACCTGTATAGCTAGCTAGCCATTAGTCTTACCTGTATAGCTAGCTAGCCATTAGTCTTACCTGTATAGCTAGCTAGCCATTAGTCTTACCTGTATAGCTAGCTAGCCATCAGTGCTACCTGTATAGCTAGCTAGCCATTAGTGCTACCTGTATAGCTAGCTAGCCATTAGCGCTACCTGTATAGCTAGCTAGCCATTAGTCTTACCTGTATAGCTAGCTAGCCATCAGTGCTACCTGTATAGCTAGCTAGCCATTAGTGCTACCTGTATAGCTAGCTAGCCATTAGCGCTACCTGTATAGCTAGCTAGCCATTAGTCTTACCTGTATAGCTAGCTAGCCATCAGTGCTACCTGTATAGCTAGCTAGCCATTAGTGCTACCTGTATAGCTAGCTAGCCATTAGTGCTACCTGTATAGCTAGCTAGCCATTAGTCCTACCTGTATAGCTAGCTAGCCATTTGACTATGTGCGTGTTCTCACCTGTATGTATCCCTGGTTGTCAATGAGCAGGTTCTCTGGTTTCAGGTCTCGGTAGATGAGGTCCAGTGAGTGAAGGTATTCAAAGGTCAGAACAATTTGGGCGGCGTAGAAGCGGGCGTGGGGCTCACTGCAGGCAGAGAGACGAGAGGTCAGAGGGTAACGTGGACACCACAATATATTTACTAGGAGGCTGTTGTGGAGTCATGGTCTATGGGGAGGGTTAACTACTGTAGCTATTTGGTTATATTTCCAACAGTGGGAGACCGGTAAACAGACTCACCTGAACCTGCCAATTCTCCTTAAATGTGAGAACATCTCACCACCAGGGACATACTCCATCACCATATACAGGTTAGTGTTGTCCTACAGAGAGAAATATTTCACACATTTGAGTTGTGAACACACACACACCAGGGTTTCCGTTATGAAAATGTGGCACCAGACATTTGACCGCATTTAAAATTGACCAGACACGTTTGCATTGGGAGCGTAACCTGATCAGGGGGTCCACCCACGGTGCTCAGAATGACATATCACATTTAGATTATGGTCATTCATCATAACAGAACATGCAAGTCCTGGATGCAATGAGGTGTGTCATTACCGTACACTTTGAAGATGTTAGATTAACTGTCCACATGTACTTTTCCCTCAGCCAACAAGACCAGTAACAAATAGTAAAATCACTAGCCTATGCATAAGCAGAGCGTGAGTTTCAACTTTGGGGAAACTCATTTTCACCATTAAAAAAATTGCACCTTTATAATAAAGCATTCCATGCATCATCACATTTGAAGACTTATGTAAGAGCCTACTATTTGTAATGTGATGAGCATATTGGATAGTCATAATTTAGGCTAATAATATAACAATCAAATGTTCGCAAAAAAAGACAGTTGGATGCATGGCTGTGTGCATATAGCGTAGAGGCCTGGGCCACAGCAGACACCTTTTTTCTTTCTTCTCATTCAATTCTACTACACTTTGTGACTGGAGACATTAGCAGAACCTTTAACACCACAAACTACAGGGTAGCCTACTCTGCTGCCATTGACAAACAGATCGATAAACACTACGCTGTCCATAGAATAGGCCTATGAGAAGGGGAGACAAATAGAATGAGGTCCATCTAAACTGGAGGAGGAAATTATTGTCCAAAAACAACTTAAGTGGCACTGACCCAACAATGATAGAATGAGTAAGAGCAGTGCACAGTCACCGGTGATCTGGCCGATGCTCTCTGCTGTTGCCAATAAGATAGGCTTACTGTTTAAGTTGAATTTTGATAACTAAAAGACAGTTGAGTCTTTTCATTGTCTTCTCTTTACAGAAATAGCCATATGCTTTCCAAACTGTTTTCCCACAATTGAATTAGGAAATGTTGCGATATGCCTAGATGTGCCTCTACTTTCCAATGACAGTGGCAACCCAAATTGCGCACACTGCCTTTCCTTACGACTATAGGCAATGCAATTTAAAACAATCCACAATTGTATTTTTTTAAGGCTAGGGGAAGCTAATGTTCCTCTGTGGCCAATTCATGCTTTAGTAGCCTCATTTGAATGATTATAGAGAAATAAATAAATAAGACACTAGTAGGCCAATTAGGCTAAATAATTTTGGCAATTTAGTTTGGGAAAGCTTTCCCTAGCCTTTTGGATGCACCCCCTATGTCAATCTACTATCCCCCATAGTAGACAAGTTGACCTGTTCTATTGGTCAGCTTGTGGAGAAAGAAATAGCCCAAATAGACTGACAGCTGTGGGACGATAGAGCCCAAATTCATATAACCAGTAGGCCTGGCTACATTAAAACACATTAAAACACAAATGAATGTGATGCAACAGATCAAAACGTTTAGCTTAAAATGTTGATCGACTATTAACAATATTAGTGCAGCAAGGCTACATGAGAACGTGCATTTGGCTACCGGACAATAAAAAAACTAGTTGAAAACCAATAGAACATGAGAGAAATAGTCTACTGGTTTCAATGCTATATGGAAGTCTATATTAAATAATTGCCTCCACGGATATGGTGTGATTTTGCCAAGGCTACTTTGAAGCAAGGTAAAACATGCCTCATAATATGTAGTAAAACATTTCAAATAGTAAAGTAGCTATAGGTTCTCAAAATGCAAACTACAATTTAAACATGCTGATGAAGCCTGCGTTCCGTTGCCTATGCATTTGAATGGTGAACAGGAAGCACACTTCAATTACCAGTTGAGAAGCTAAAATATTAGCTATTTTTAATCATGGCCCAGGAACTATTTTTAACACACAATTTAGAATTATTGCGCAGTGATTGGGCTTATAAAAGCGCTGTCTGACAGATTTTCCTCTCAAAGGTTCTGTATCGGTATGCTGTGCGCGTGTGATAAGAGACATAATGAATACACACACACACACACACACACACACACACACACACGTGCCAATTTAATTCCTCAAAATGATGCAAATTAACACATACCGATAATCATCGGTCAAACGTATTTACATCAACTGGTACGTCCATCATTGAAAAGGCTAAAAAAAAATTGTCATTTGCAAAAAAAAAGTATTTTTTTTCTCCCGGACCATTGGCCAGTGCCAATTTTATTTCGCATCTTAAAAAAATAAAATAATAAATAAATGCATCAGAAATCTGGCTATTACCGGCTAACGGAAACCCTGACGCACACACACGAACACATGCACCCACGCACACGCGTCCAGCAGTACCTTGAAAGAGTGCTCCAACCGCACCAGGAAGGGGAAGCTGACGGCCTGCAGGATGCGTTTCTCATTCAGCGTGTGTTCTATCTGCTTCAGCTTCACCACCTGAGGGGAACCAACCAGGACACCTTGTTAAGCAAGGAGCCCCCTACATCTCTGACTAATGGGCTGAGAGACAGTAACAGCACCAGGGTTGAGGCGGTCAATTCCATTTCACATAAATCAACTCATGAGATTAATATACATTTGTATTCATTAATATAAAAATATCTACATGCACTGTAAAAGAGGACTTGGAGTCAATTCACTAACTGAATTTGAATGAAATCAAACCCAGCTCTGAAAACCATACAATGTAAAACTGATTCCCTAGGCCACATTACCTTCTGTTTGTCAAGTATCTTCATGGCAAAATGCTGGCCAGACTCTTTGTGCTTGACCAGCATGACTCGACCAAACGAGCCCGTGCCCAGGGTCTTCAGACGGTCAAAGCCATCCAAGGCCGCAGTGTTCTGGAGAGGAGAGCATGTCAGTTAGAACAGGGAAACAAGCCCAACACCAGCCAGAATGTCTATCAGGGTGCCAGTCAGGACGAGTAGCAACACTGGACTCAAACTACCCATCAAACTTCACACCGTCCTGTCAAAAAAACAGCAGAAGCAGGATACGATACGGATTCTGAGACATTCAAAAAGTGCAATGCGTCAGGCAATTGCTGTTAGTCCTGCCAGTGCACACATATCACAGCAAAGGTATGAGTCATTCTTACATTACTACAATAGCAAATTAAACATGTGTTAAGCTAAAAGAAAAAGGAGGGAAAGTGTTATGCTAAATGCTGCATATAATCAGTAAAGATATCATTCTATGTAGACCAGGTTCATTTATTGTGTATGCACCGAAGCATAAGAAAGTGAAAAGTTCCAACAAATGTGATTCTAGTTAGATCCAGCAGAGGGCACACTTCTCTTCTCTCACCCAGGTGTAACTGACACTGGGCTGGTATGCTGGGGTCTTTCTGAGCATGTGCAGGCCTATCATTCATTCCCACACTTCCCTCTCTCTCTCTCTCTCAACTCACCTGTGCTGGATTCTCCCATTTCTTGAGGAAATCCTCTTTGGCTTTGGCAAGAAACTCCTTCACTATAACAGAGGGAACAGATGGTTTAGCACCTACCCTACTTCATGACACACTGATTCCATCAGACACATTTAGATGAGAACGAGGATGTTGTGATAGAGTTCAGCAGAGGTTCACGTCTATAACCACTGACCAGCGCTATAATATAAAGACTTCTCTGTAAGGCTAAACTGTGATATTTTGGAGATGAACTTGAGCGTGTGTTAGAGTGAGTCTTGTGTGTACCTTACCTGTGGCACAAGTATATCCTATGTGTAGCCTAGCCCAAGGCTGTCCATCTCCCTCACTCTGGCCACACACAGACAGGACTTATTTCCACTGATGTTGAAGCCAAATCGACTGAGTTCATGTTATCTAATACTTCCTCCAGCCATGTCAGAACGGGAGCAGAGAGCCAATCAATACAGGCAGTCTATGTGAACGTGTTGTGTGTGTGAACACATTACTGTCTCTGTGCCAGTGAATGTGTGTGAGATTTTATCCACTCCAAAGTGACTTATCATAACCTTTATACAGTCGCACACTAACGCACGCATGCACACAGACAGCATCACACGCAGAAGTGCAGCACATCTCTCCCTCTTATCTTTATTGGGCTGATCACTGTGTGCTTTGTGGGAACACCAGCCCTTCCTCATTAATCCCTGCTCATATCTATCTGTGCCTCAACACTGAGGACAGTGGCTGGCTGTTACTTGTATGAAAGTACCACAACACTGGCTAAGTTAGTACCACTCAACACTGGGGACACTGGCTGGCAGGCTGCTACTAGTAAGCAGTACTATTAATACTACTATAGGAGACAGAGGGCTGAGGGCAGGGGGAGGAGGAGAATATGTACACTACAGTAAATCGATTGGTTTGTCAGAGGAAAGCTGAACATTTAAATCTGTCACCCTCTTAAACCAGTATGCAATTCTCTTTAAATTAAAAGACTAAACAGATCTCGAAACCTTGTGTGTCAATTTATGGCTCATACATGCATAGCCTAATACACCATCTGTAATCTGGAGAAAGCCACGCAATCCTTACATTCAATAAACGTTTTGTTCTGGCGAGCTGCGTGCTTGTCCCTTTCATAGTAAAAACACTTAATTCGTAATATATTGTAAGAATTGGAATTCGTAACATATCATACAAAATGGATGACGTTGTACACAATTGTTGGGGAACCATTTTGGCTCGTGAGAACAACTCAAAACTACTGGATGAAATTATACAAAACCTCTGTAGCATCAGTAACAGTCAAAACCATACAAACCCTTGTGATCAGCACTAATATCTCCTCAGTGGTCCTGCTTTTCTCCATTCACAAAGGGGCTATAAACACCCACCCCTCTAGCAGCTCTCTGGAGAACAACTCCAACCGAAGAGGAAGGCCAGAGAGCAGCACTGACCAAAGTTCATATAAACATGACAACAACCATGTTGCTCTCATGCCAGAGCCAATGAGAAGAAAAGCAGACGTACTCTCCCAGGAGACTAATTTCCCAGTCAGTTTGTTCCTTTATTCCCCGCTAAGTAAACCCCAACAGAGTCTCCCATAGAAGACACCCCTTCCATACTGTAGGCCTACAGCCAGAACTAAGGAGTGAAGTTACATCTAGCTATCAAACAGCTCAACAGTTAAACCAACAATGGCCCAAGTGGAATTGACTTGATCTAATGCAGCCTTTTTGTTAGATTTGCGAGGCTCGGCTGCCACGAAAACCATCTGATGGGTGGAAGATGATTCCTGGTCCTTCTAGCCTTCCTCTCCACTGCCACCCTCCCTTACCGTCAGGGATCACTATGGGCATCTCTGGTGCTGCCGCAGCCTCTGCAGCCCCGGAGCCAGAGGTGGGCCCAGACTCCCTCTTCCTGCTACCATGCCTCCTGGAGCTCTTCCTGTGGCTGTCTGAGCCTGACATCAGCCCTGTCACTTCTACGTCGCGACCTGCCTCTTCTTCCTCGTTCCTCCTCACAGTGGTTGGCTCATCGCCCCTTCTCCCATTACGTTCACGTCCCAGAAACCCAGACAACCTTCAACCTTCTTGGTTTCTTCTCTCACCTTCTACATTCACTTTCCAGTTTCATCTGTCTGTCTTGTGTCCTGGCATAGAGCAGAGCTCACTCCGCAGCCAGAGCCCCTGGTAGTCCAGAGCCAAACAAAGTCCACAGTGCTGTGCTCTCGTTTCAACAACTCACATAGAGCAATTGGACCTGTGCTCCGTTTGTATCTATATTTATTCTGCACACAGTTCTACCTCCTGTTCACTATCCTGTAAACACACACCAACAGCAGGGGCCTGGTCACCAGGGGGAGGGGCATCACCACAGCCAGGGGTTATATTTATGAAGCCCAGAGAGGAACTCTCCTATGGAAAAAAAGGCAATACAGTCCTCTGCTCTGTCAAACCAGGAGATCAACCTGAATTCCTGGCACCATCAATATTACTCTCATCAACACAACCCATCAGTAGACCAAGGGTTTTTCCTGCTCAGATCATGTGATCAGGAAAACCTCCTGGTCTATGGAAGTACCCATGTGAGATGCCACAGCAGGACAGTGTGAAACCATTTCAGATGTTTTCCAAAAAGAAGCTTTTCTAAAGAAAAACCACAGTCACAAACCAACCCCAGCGGTCACAAACCAACCCCAGCGGTCACAAACCAACCACAGCTAAAACACATCCCCTCTAGTGCCCAATGCAACACACACCACTGTGCTCCTGCATCCAGGATCGATGTCCCGATCAATCCCATCTCTCCCCTGGGCTTGGCTGGGACCCTGTGACGCAGGCACAGGGGGTTAGATTGGGGCGTGCTGACCGAGATTTCACTCTGGAGCCCGCCAAACCACATCCAGTCCATATCAGACCTCATTTATAGAGCACACAGCCCGCAGGCAACACATTAGAGACAGTGGACGAGTGGAGCAGCACAGAGACGTGGGGGAGGGGGTGGTACAGAAAGCCACACTGTTGTTGGGGGGGGGGGGCTATATATAGTGAGAGAGGAAGCGAAAGAGAGTGAGGATGCAGAGAGACTGTTGGGTGTGAGAGAGTCCAGAGGAAATAAGTGATAAGTCCACAACCCAGCCACTTCACAGACCTCAGTCCTTACAGTCCTCGTGGTTTGCTTCTCTGGCCACTGTACTGCCTGGTACTTAGGTTCAGTCAGCACTTGGAGTTACAAGAGGTGAGAGTGACTGGGCGTTCTTACAAGAGTATCTGAGCACGCCCAGAAGAACAAAGTGCCTTTAAAAAGAGAGTCAAGAAGTGCTGTGCTATACAAATACCAGCCTGGCCCTGTTATGCAAGCCAGTGTAAACCACCCTGCCAGACACATATTTATAGCCACAGTGGAAGCTCCACCTTGACAGTGTAGCGGCACAGGGACAAATGCATGTCATTTCATACAGAGGGACTGTCTACTGAGCAGTACCCCCACACACAGAGAGGGACTGTCTACTGAGCAGTACCCCCACACACAGAGAGGGACTGTCTACTGAGCAGTACCCCCACACACAGAGAGGGACTGTCTACTGAGCAGTACCCCCACACACAGAGAGGGACTGTCTACTGAGCAGTACCCCCACACACAGAGGGACTGTCTACTGAGCAGTACCCCCACACACAGAGGGACTGTCTACTGAGCAGTACCCCCAGACAGAGGGACTGTCTACTGAGCAGTACCCCCAGACAGAGGGACTGTCTACTGAGCAGTACCCCCAGACAGAGGGACTGTCTACTGAGCAGTACCCCCAGACAGAGGGACTGTCTACTGAGCAGTACCCCCAGACAGAGGGACTGTCTACTGAGCAGTACCCCCAGACAGAGGGACTGTCTACTGAGCAGTACCCCCAGACAGAGGGACTGTCTACTGAGCAGTACCCCCAGACAGAGGGACTGTCTACTGAGTAGTACCCCCAGACAGAGGGACTGTAGACAACAATGGAATGACATGTTCAGATATGTAAACCCAGATTGAAGGAAGTTAGGGTGAGAGTCAGACATCTTGTCCCCGAGACAGACACGTGGCCAGGAGCCCATAGAGGGAACCCCGCTGGACAGACACACAGACAGGTTTCCCGGGAGACAGACAAACGGCTTCCCTGGAACTTTGTGACGCAGCCGACACCAGGCAACAGAACAAACACGAGGTGCTGAATCAAAAAGAGCTTTGTGTGTGTGTGTGTGTGTGTGTGTGTGTGTGTGTTGGCCACACAACATCAGTCGAAAACAACAAACCTAGCCAAAAACCAAAGCGAGTCTACTTTCGTAAAACCCGGACCAAAGCATAGTCATCCTGCCCAACACACACAGCTATGTCTTATTATACTTGTGACAACTTTTTGGGGACTAAAATTCTATTTTCCCTAAACCTAATTCTAACCCCAACATTGCCTTTTTACAAGTGAGAATCAGCAAAATGTCCACACTTCTGAATTTTAGTTGGTTTAACATTTGTGTGAGAACTTTTGGTACTCACAAGTATAGTAAAACGCACACATAGAGCACCGAATCCACAAGAGAACTGGAAAACAGTGGAAAACAGTGTATGGACAGCTGACACACCCAGTCACAACCCCCCCACCCTCAAGCCACTCCAACCAATCACTCCCCTCCCTCCGTGAGCGTCCGTGGGAACAGGCTCCGCCCCCTTACTCCAGTCCAGTCAGTCACTCACTCCAGCAGTGGACCTCTGGCTCCTCCTGTGGCTGGCAGTGTCTGCCCTCCCCACCGCTGGTGTTTCCCAGACAGGGCCCAGCGCGCTGGAACAGCCTCCCCGCCAGCCTGTGCAGCACTGACATGGCACCAGCCTCGGACCTGTAGCAACTAGCGAGGAAAAAGTGTCCTTCAGAGAGGAGCCCTGAACTTCGAGACAAGGGGAGCACCACCGACCCTTGGAGAATTCTGTATAGGAGGTGGGATATCTGACTAGACTTGAAGCTGTCCTGCCATGTAGGTAGAGACGAAGCCTGACACTGTGCAGCAATGAGTCCAGAGGCTCCTCCACTTCCTGTCTGAGCTCATACACTGTCCACCCTGCTCTTTCCTGTGGGCCCTGGCTCAGCGCTCCACAGCAACGCCTCCACTATGTCCGTCTCTTCCCTGATACAGAGGTCAGGCCCAGGCTGAGAGACAGGGTCCACCTGAGCCGGACCTTAACCCTCACCGTCCTCTATAGTCTCGTCTCTCAGAGCAGGCTACATGTAGTCCTTTTCCTCCGGTTGTCTAGTTGAAAATAGCTGCCCTGCCGTGGTGGGCGTAAGCGTCTGAACCCCCGGTTTGCACCTGTCTCTGGGGATCAGGGCGGGCCCATAGCAAGGCCATCCAGGCCGATAAGGATGTCAAGCGTGGCATGTGGACAAACCTCTGACAGCCCTGGGACCTCCTCTGCCCCCGCCCAGGGGTCGGATCTTAGCACTGTGCAGCTCTCTGCTAATCCCTCCAGTAATACTACATCAACACCATTTAAAAACAAAGCTGTGTGCTTAGACAACTGAGAGGCGGTGGAGCTGTGATCTCTGGGCAGCCTCGTTTCAGTGGGACAGACAAGGGTTAATGCAACCAGGCTGGTCCGCTCTTCACATGTATGCTCTACAAGCAGCCGAGGCTCATTTCACAGATACCCATTCCAACCAAGCGCACGCCAATGTAACAGCTAGTGTTATGGATGCATAGCCTACACAACACTGTTTTTCCAAACCTGCTCCAGGACTGCCACTCCTCTACTTGTAAACAGAAAAAGCATTTCATGGAGTTTGGATGGGATGCTGCATTGCATTCACTCTCCATGGAAAAGCTCTAGAGGTGGTTCATTTCCATAGCGATACTGAACATTTCAGTTAGAGGGTTAAAAGACCAGGATATCAATGAGGTAGAGACAGTCACCACTTATAGAGAAGCAGAGACACAGTGGAACAGATAAGACCCTAGCCAGGGAGGAAGAGGGAAGCAGCGGGGAAACAAATGGATGGCACCGATTAAAAGAAGCTGCGCAGAGCAGCTTGAGAGGGAGTCGCGACCCAGAGATGGGCAGGAGGGCACACAGAGTGTTCTTGTTCTAAATGCTGTTCATCACATGATGTTCAAGAGACTCCTCAGCGTCATGGTTCAGCCTGGAGAGGATCACACCACCCGCATCATATGACCCCGCCCATGTGCCTTCAGTGTCCCACCACGCCCTCCTCTCTCCTTCAGTCAAGTACAGTGTGGGATTCAAGGCTGATGACCACTACTGTGTTTACATTGGGGTTCCCCTGAGTAACATCCATTATATAAACAGTCAGACATCTGGAAAAGTTTGGCTTCTTAAAGTTGTATAGGCTGGGGCAGGGATAAACACTGAAATCCCCAAAAAAGAGGACCATAACAAGGTCTATTCTGTCCTTATTCCAAACTAGGCTGACTATTTCTCCTGAAAACCTGCATCCAAAAAGGACATCTGCAGTGTGTTTAAGTCCTATACATAGCGATTTACACTGAAAGTAGAGGCTCTTCCCCTGCTACCTGACAGGTGTGCCTCTGTAGTGGCACCGATTGGCCTAGATCAGGGAAGGGTAACTGGCAGCCTGTGGCCGCCCCTTGGATCAATTTCCCTCAAACTATTTTTTTATAACATATAGGTGAGGGGGGACTCCGACAGGGCCCGAACTTACTTTTCAGTGTTAGAATCAAATGTTATTTGTCACTTGCTTCGTAAACAAAAGGTATCTGCATGCTTCCCAGCCGAAACAGTTCGGAAGAGTTTGTGCATATATTATGACAACATTGTTTTTGGACTTCAGAGAAGGTTTTTCCGGCTGTTCGGGCCCACAACATTTTTTCTGGAAGCAAGCAGAGTTCAGAGCCCCGTCTGTGACTGGTCAACTGTAGGGATTCTTCAATAAAGTATTTTTCATTCAACGAAAGAACTCATTTTCATGCAAAAAAATGTTATTACAAAATACTGCACCAAACATCTTAGTTAGATGTAAAATTTCGTGACTAAGATCTTCTCTGCAAAAACGTCAACATTTGACAGAATTATTGAGTTATCTTAGATTAATTATAATTGAGGAAGTGTATACTGGCTACGGCGTCTCAAAAAGGATAAATAGTACTATTGCCACATTTCTCAAGCGAAAGTCTTAAAGGAATATGCAAGCACCCTCGTTCGGTTAGCCGAGTTCGGCTAGGCGCCAGCCGAACAGAAGCATGCCGACGCCTTAACAGCGAAACGCTTACTTACAGGCCCTTCCCAACAATGCAGTGAAAAATATAGAAAAAAAGAACACAAGGAATATATACACAATGAGTAAGGATAACTTGGCTATATACACGGAGTACCAGTACCAAGTCAATGTGCTGGGTACGAGGTAATTGAGATATGTGTATATATATATATATATATACACATATATATATATATATATATATATATATATATACACATATAGGTAGGGGTAAAGTAGCCAGGTAGCCTAGTGTTAGAGTGCTGGGCCAGTAACCGAAAGGTTGCTAGATCGAATCCCTGAGCTGACAAGGTAAAATCTGTGATTCTACCCCTGAACAAGGCCTTTAACCCACTGTTCCTAGGCTGTAATTGTAAACACATTTGTTCTTAACTGCCTTGCCTAGTTAAAAGGTAAAATAAAAAGTGACTAGGCAACAGGATAGATAATAAACAGTAGCAGCATGTGAGATGAGTTAAAAGAGTTAGTGCAAAGAGGGTCAATGCAGATAAGCAAATAGCTACCTAGACTAACTATTTAGTAGCGTTATGGCTAAAGGGGGTAGAAGCTGTTCAGGGTCCGGTTGGTTCCAGACTTTATGCATCGGTACCACTTGCCGTGCAGTAGCAGAGAGAACAGTCTGACTTGGGTGGCTGGAGTCTGACAATTTACGGCCTTCCTCTGACACCAACTGGTATAGCGGTCCTTGATGTCAGAGAGCTCGGCCCCAGTGATGTACTGGGCCATACACACTACCCTCTGTAGCGCCTTGCGGTTGGATGCCAAGGGGTTGACATACTAAGCAGTGATGCAGCCAGTCAAGATCCTCTCAATGGTGCAGCTGTAGAACTTTTTTAGGATCTGAGGGTGCATGCCAAACCTTTTCTGCCTCCTGTTGGGGGAAGAGGCTTTATTGTGCCTTCTTAACAACGGTGTTGGTGTGTGTGGACCATGTTAATTCCTTAGTGATGTGGACACCAGGAACTTGAAGCGCTTGACCCGCTCCACTACAGCCCTGTCGATGTGGATGGGGGAGTGTTCGGCCCTCCGTTTCCTGTGGTCCACAATCAGCTCCTTTGTCTTTCTGACGCTGAGGGAGAGGTTGTTGTCCTGGCACGCCACTGACCTCTAAAGGCGGTCTCATCGTTGACTGCGATCAGGCCTACCGCCGTTGTCTCATCAGAAAACATAATGAAGATGTTGGGAGTCATGCATGGCCACGCAGTCGTGGGTGAACAGAGAGTACTGGAGGGGAGTAAGCACGCACCACTGAGGGGCCCCCGTGTAGAAGGTCTGTGTGGTGGGTGTGTTGTTGCCTAACCTCACCATCTGGGGGCGGACTGTCAGGAAGTCCAGGATCCAGTTGATGATGGAGTTGTTCAGTTCCAGGTTCCAGCGCTTAGTGATGAGCTTGGAGGGGGCACTATGATGTTCAACAATGAGCTGTAGTCAATGAAAAGCATTCTCACATAGGTGTTCCTCTTGTCCAGGCGGGAAAGGGCAGTGTGAAGTGCAATAGAGATTGCATTATCTGTGGATCTGTTGGGGATGTATGCGAACTGGAGTGGGTCCTGGGTGTCTGGGATGATGGTGTTGCTGTGCGCCAAGCCATTCAAAGCATTTCATGGCTATAGATGTGATTGCTACGGGGCGATAGTCATTTAGACAGATTACCTTGGCGTTCTCGGGCACAGAGACTATGGTGGTCTGTTTGAAACGACAGTATTACAGACGGTATTACAGAGAGCGAGATCACACAGTCATCCAGAACTGCTGGTGCTCTCATGCATGTTTCAATGGTGTTTGCCTCGAAGCAAGCAGAGAAGGCATTTAGCTGGTCTGGTAGGCTCGTGTCACTGGGCAGCTTGTGGCTGAGTTACCCTTTGTAATCTGTGATAGTTTGCAAGCCCTGCCACATCCGACGAGCATCAGAGCCGGCGTAGTATGATTTTATCTTAGTCCTGTATTGATGCTTTGCCTGTTTGATGCCTCGTCAGAGGTCATAGCAGGATATCTCATAAGCGGCCGGATTAGTGTCCCGCTCCTTGAAAGCCGCAACTCTAGCCTTTAACACAATAGTAGAATACACAAGGTGCAATTGCAAAATGTGGTTGTTCATCAGCAGTTTCTCTTGTTATGTCAGCTAACATTTTTTAGGTTGGTAAGTTAGCGGTAAACTAACTTGTTGTAATCATGGTTGAATTACCAACCGGGGTGGCCGCATCGATTTTGTTAGTCACTTTCAGTCATATATTAAAAACATTTATCTCGACCTTATGGCAAAATGTGTATTACTGTTGGAAATTAGCTGTAAACCTGCAACAGTTTCTCTACGCCCCATGACAAAATGTGTAGAACTCCAGGAAATTAACTCATATAACTTACATTTAGCTTAGGGCCCCCAAAAGGCATTCTTTGGAGCCTAGGCCTCTGACTGCAAGTGTGGGTATCGATGTGGTTACGCAGACCCTCGAGCCACTTGCGGCCCCAAATGAGGAGTTCAGATTTGTTGTGGCCACCACCCCCATCAAAGTTGCCCATCCCTGGCCTAGACAATGATGCAGTACAACCAACCATACAGGTGAAAGAGCAGTGTAGTAGTCAATTCAGTTGGAGTTTCACATCAAACTCAGTATTGGAAGTCCTGCGGAGAACTATCAATTTAAACTTACCCAGTTGGTTTAAAAAGCTGACTCTTACAAATGAAAAAAAGTTGAGGCAGTGGATTTTATCCAATATAAAACAAATTTTACCTAGGTCATTTGGGAGGTTAAATCAGTAACCAGAGGGGCAAGAACTTGGGTAAATATTGTACTCCAGTGGAATTATTCAGTATTTTTGCATCTATTTGAGTTCACATACAGAGGTATGACAGGTGGAAGCCTAGGCCTAGCATTTGTTGTGAAAATAGGTTGCAGTAGGTTGATATGTGTAGTGGTAATTGGCTGACATGGGCGTGTGTCAGTTGCCCGTCTGGTTTTGGGGGGGGGGGGGGGGGTTTCCTGGCTACAACCAGACTAACCTTTTGGAAATTTAAGATAAAGGCTTTACCTTTGTCAATATTCAATAGCTATATAATCATATATAAGCGCACAATCTTATCAACAAGAGGTAGAAGTGAAGAGGAGGGTCTGGGGCGAGTACAATTTACCATACACGTTTACAAGGCTAGAGATTGGAAATAATACATACATGTAATGACTAGGTTACAAGAGGATCTTGAATACATGTTGTATATTACTTTCATCCCTCCCGTGTAGCAATGAAGACATGTAACGCACCTCAGTTACTGTTAGTTGTCAAGCAGCTAGTACTACTAACAGTTACTAGTAGGAAGCAAAGTAAACTCACCACTTTCCATCTCGTTGCCCTTCTTGGCGGTGGGCGCGTTGCCCATGATTACAGGCCGATAGGGATCCCTTGGATCTGGGTTACTTTTGAGTTTTCACGAGCCTTTGGAGTTTTGTATTTGAGGAAGCTAGCTACTAGCTTGCTGCTATCATGGCTAACTAGCCAGCAGTGAGGTGTTAATTGTACTCCGCTACTACTTTTCCTTTATCCGGGGTTGGGGGGGGTAAACGAGCTAGCTGCACAGGCTAGCTAGCTGGCCAGCCAATGGCTAGCCAACGACCTAGCTAGCTAGCCGGTTTTCCCTCTATTTCGGTAGCGAATGTTGCTTAGCTCTCCCTGGTACAATCAAGACCGTCGAACCGGTTCGGCGCGCCTAGCTGGCTCGCTAGCTATCGTCGCCTTCCTAGCTAGCTATCTATCTATCTATCTATCTATCTATCTATCAGTCACTTGCAGACCCCACTAAAGGCCCTTGATTTTCCAATGTATTCCGTCACAAAACCCTTATATATACACTTTTCCAAGTAATTATTATTGCAAATCGATAGCAGCCCCTCCCTTTCCTTGAGCTCAGGTCCGATGATTTCTCAGGTTTCAGAACCGATCAGCTGTGGCTTACTTGCCAAAATCAACAGCCCTCCATTAATCCTCAGACTACAGAGAGACGAACTCTTGCTTCAGAGATCCACCCCCTGAATATACCTCATTGGTCAATACTTATGTGACAGACAGTACGAGACAACTGTTGATTGGATATGCATCAGTAAATCCAAACGTTGTGATGTTGTGATTTGTCTATTGGTATCTCTCAAATTGTCTTTTTAGCCCGCCTTCTCAGACCAGCTAATAACGTCATCTATTATTTTCCTCTAGTTTACCAAATAGTTGGTTTTTCCTTGCTGATTTTGGTTAACTTAATGGTCGAGAAATACAGGTATGATTCACCTCTTCCAAAAGTTCGTCTTATTCGTGCATAATAAAGTATTATCGAAATGCTAGGCCTGTAGCAAACTGTCCCTATACCGACCCCTCCCGCCCGACTAATCCGTGATTGGCTGTGTGACGTCAAGACGGGCTATTTTTAGAAAGTTGGTCAGAATTTAACGCACGCAGAGACTACGTTTTCAGAATATCTACCCATTTGATACATTCGAAGTTATATTGGTAAATGTACATTTATATTGAGTAATTTAGCAGATCGACGCCTTTATCCAGAGCGAATTACATGCATCTTAAAACAGCTAAATTGGACAAAAATGTAAATGTTGTTAGTATGACTGGTAAGGAAACCAGTGTCATTTAGTTCTATTTCATATTGCACGAATCGTCCTAGATATCAGATTTTACCACCAGACAGCCCACATTCACATACCGCTTTTGCCATTATCTCCTATGCAGAAAATGACAGTCATACATTTCATAGCTGCCAATAATTGCAAGCGTCCATACATGCATGTTTTTTCAGCAAACCGTTCACAAAAGGATTACAATAACATTCAGTGAACTCTGAAGTCAATGACACGAGAACAGGATTCAATGAAAAGGGGAGATTTGTATGTTAACATTTTCACAATTTTGTCTTGAACACAGCTGTAATTCAAATTGCATGGCAACAAGCAAGCCAGGCTATCAATTTCAAAATGTGCACTATAGGTGAGCATACTACACTACAGATATTTTTGAATGTAACAAATAGTCGAGGAAGCCCCACCCATTATTTTCAATGCAAAACATTTCAATGTTGAAAAAAGGTTATTCTCCTAGAGTTCCAACATCTGCCATCACGTCTCAAAGCTTGTCAGGGACAATCACACGCATCACATAAAAAGATATTTAATTCAAAAACAAAATGGCACACAGGAAAATAAACATATGTACATACCGTTATTAGCACCCCCCCCACCCATCCAAAAGTCTCCCAAAACACCAACAGGGAAAAGTGTAACTAAAATGCTATAAGGACCATAACCACTGAAACACAATGGCTCAGAAAGTTCAAAAAAATACCACCATTATTTTCCTTCCAGCAGCTTGAGTCATTTCTTCCTCCATTTTGCTTCACTAGTGTCATAATCCTGTAGGTATTTACATCACATAATTAACAGCTGACTAGTTGGTGTGAATCAGTATTTCTGCCAATTAGCTGCTAACCATCTATGGAAACGTGGATACTTCAGCTGTCACTCTGTTGATAGTATTAAAAATGAAGGGATGAATTAGTTTTACAACTTTTTTTCACCATGTTATAGACATGAAAGTGAAAAACTTCCAATAGATAAAGATTACTCCAGAAAGATTGTCTTGGTTGCAAGACACTGTAGTCCATGGTGGGAGTGTGTTGTTGACAGTTTCTGGGAAATAAGGGCAGCTGTAAGGCAAAGCTGGCTGTACATCCAAGTCAGAATGTCCATGTCCATTCTTCTGCTTATAGTGTTGGGTTGATCAAAGATTATGTGTATATGTATGTTTCCCTCTACAAGCAGTCCATAGAGTTGTCAGGTAGCAACCCTATGGGTGGGGCCTTTCCCGGGAGGCAAGATGGGGGCAGCATAGAGTTGGGGGCAGGATCCACATTCTCTGAGTCTTCCATCCTTTCTGCACACCCTTCCCAGTTGATATGGAATCTTGTTACACGTGGGTTTGAAGCCAAAATATTTCTCTGGAGCTGGAAGACAAACAGCATTAAGGGGGAAATTATTCAGTAGATGTACTTATATTTGCAATAAGACATGTTCCATTTTTACATTATACTAAAGCCTGAGCAGTACTGTGGCACACGTCTCCCTGATGAGTGAGCGGAGTTTGCACTTTAAGACCAATATATTAATGGATATTTCGCCCTTCCACAACGCAAAGGTTTAATTTCATTCCAAAAAGTTGTCCCCTCTCCTCTGCCATCATTCATTCCCCTTCATAGATCTGATCAAAATTGGTAGGTGTAAGCAATAGCTCCACCTAGTTTACTCAATATTAATATTACAGTCCTGTCAGATCTGTGAATGGTAGTGAACAAGGGCAGATGGGAGGGAACAAGTAAAGTGCAAGTAAGCATTTCGTTGGACGGTGTATACCTTATGTATCCTGTACATACGACTAATAAAACTTGAACATCTTCCTGGAAGGAAACACAGTCAAGCACACCCATTGAGTTTCCTCCTTTACCTGTCCATAGTCAGGTTTTATGGGTGGGTTTTCCCGCAGCTCAGGGTCGGTGTACTCGTTGTTGACGTAGTACCCGATACGAATGAACTCCTGTCCGCGGTATGTACAGGTGATTAGCGCCACAGTTACACCGACAGCATCACTTTCTGGAATCAGACCCGTGTTTGGGGCATCTGCCTGTTGAAGGATAACATACTGTAGATGAGGTGCAAGGAGGAAGGCAGGAGAAGAGCGGGGTAAGAGGGAGGGTGTAGTTTCTATATCTGGTTTCTCCAATACAGCACCAGTGTGTCGCTAGTGATTATGTTATAAGCTCAGTGTTATTTTTCGGGAACGGTTTCCATCGCTAGGGCTGTCACTAAGGACAGAATCAACAACCTCTGCATCATCAAATCAGTTGCTTTGTGAAGGTGTTAATGTTCACAGTTGGCCATTGTTATGTAAATTATATCTGAAAAAGAGAGAGAAAATTGAAGAGGGGCAAGGAAAGCTGCTGCCAGACTACTGCTGAAATTACATTGTTAGTTACTGCCATCTATAAATTAAAAAAAACTCACCTGGAACACAAACATGTGCCTCCCAGCTGGTACTGGGCCAACCAGAACAGAGTCAAGGGTCTGGTCATACTCTTCACTCTCTGCTGAACCCACATATATGATCTTCCACTCAAGATCTGCAACACAGAAAATTATAAAGTCAAATCACTGTCTTCCAGCCCACAAACTCAGTTCGAAACTTTGGAGAAAGCAAGGAAATAGCTGGACTGAAGACTGCTTTGGTCAGAATGCTGTTATGAATGACACCTGTGAAATTATTTGATTGTTTGGGTAGATAACGCGAAAGGCAAGTGGACATGTCAATACGTGTTCTAGAAGTTAACGTTAGTTACCTCCGTCAGAATTCCCCGCCGCCGCCGACCAAATACAAACAAAAGTTGGACACCATTCTGGCTAAGCTAGCCAGCTATAGGCAAAATAGCCAACTAACTAGCAATATCAACTAACGCCATCGTGTAGCTAAGCAATATCAAAGTACAATGTGTATATATATACACACACACACACACACACACACATACATACATATATATACATATACACACACACTTTTTTTAAACGAGCCAACTCTTTGTTCAGTAGACATAAGGGATTAATTAACCATTGTTTGCCACCTGTCGAATAATTACTTTGTTAATTTTTCGTCTAAACGATTTATGGCAAATTTGCTAACGTTACCTCGCTAGCTAAATTGCCAGTTTGAACATGAAGTAGCTAGCCTAGTTGAGAATCTGAGAGCTAGATAGCGAGATTCTCAACTAGGCTAGCTACTTCATGTTCAAACTGGCAATTTTGTTAGCGAGGTAACGTTAGTAAACTAGCCATAAATTGTCAGATGAGATTTAGCTAGCGAGCTAACGTTAGCAAGCTAGCCATACATCGTCAGATGAGAATAAACAAAGTAATTATTCGACAGGTAAGCACAACACTTACCTTCTGGCAAGTCTTCCATGCACTCAAATGTTATTTCGAATTGAAATGGGTTTCCGAATCGACTCGGGTTATCGAGGACAGCGACATTTAGTACTTGAACCTTCGCCATTATTGCGGTTCCTGCTGCGAGTGACAGACACGCTGGCTGAGTGGCTCGCAAATTTTCCCGTGGAAGGTTTCAGGCCTCAACAATGTAGCAACTAGCAAGCAATGTTCTCACGCAGCGTATACAAAGATCAATTCT
Organism: Salmo trutta; assembly: GCF_901001165.1. Classification (NCBI taxonomy): domain Eukaryota; kingdom Metazoa; phylum Chordata; class Actinopteri; order Salmoniformes; family Salmonidae; genus Salmo; species Salmo trutta. The sequence continues at coordinate 25,892,133 of NC_042988.1, read as the reverse complement.
ATCACTGAAGAAATTCGGTTGTTGCATTTAAAAATGCATCTGATTTCGCAGGTTGACAGTTACGCTTTAGTGTAATTTTGAAATGACTAGGTAGATATATATTATTGTTATGATCGCCTGCTATATGAGCCAATCATTTCTACAGAAATTGTATTTTTTAAAGAAAGTGACATTAATTTTTTAAGTAGTTACTGTTATCTGGAATATTCATCTGACTAGTTTTGTTCAAAACAGCTATTTCAAAAACCACCCGCCAGTAAATTTCACAAAGCCACCAAAATGTCGAATGAAATGGGGCGGGTGTTTTTTCTGTTCTAAACGATGATTCGCTGGGTAGAACAACAGTAAAGCTATGGTTGGCAAGCAACAAGTACGTAGTGCTGGAACAACGCCACAAGACGCTTGCAATTACAAAACGTTTCAGGTAGAAATTCAATTGACACGACCCTACTCCCCCATGTACCCCACTGCTTTTGCCAAAGCAAACAAACACAACCACTGTACCAAATTCGGCCACTCTTTTAGATGGAAACATGTCTACATTCCAGTCTGGAGTGAAGAGGAAAGTCCCAAGACTATTTCATTTTTGGTCCCATAATGTCTACACCACGTTTGTGTGCGTTTCAGTGGATTTGTGTATATGTGTAGGGCTCTAGCAATTGATGCATACTTCAAGTTTATGTTGTGTGCGTCAATACATGGGAGACCATTAACCGAAGGACCTATGTGGCAGAGATACTTTCTGCACACATAATGATGTGACTAATCAGTGTTTTTTTGCAGACTGCAGAATGTAGGCCTACATAACATACAATATTGGGGTGGTTATGGGTTGACAATCAACCACACCAAATACAAACATGGAAATAGAATCATACATTGATCAGATTGTGTTTTCTATGCCAGTCTTCAGTCACATTCTGGCATAGGCCTAGATGAAACTGTGATTAGGCAAGGATTAAGGGACCATGATTAGCTGTGCTTATGGTATTTCAGGATTCTTTTTATCTTGCTTTGAGGATAGGGTCAGCTAGAAAAATACAATTGCTCTCCACTAGAGGTCCTAAAACGGCAAACAAATTCTCACCATGCACTCACATGAAACATGTGTCCCTTAAAATACAGGATTTAAAAAATGCAGGCCAAAGTTTCTCAAAATGTTCAGTGTTTACTCATTGGGCCTGAACATATTTCACAGCCTTTTATCTTTCTTTTGCAGATGGAAAAAAAGGTATATGAACACTTTCAAGGCTTCAGACACACATCAATAGAATAGTAGATCTTGAGAAAGGGTCCCATAGAACTCTAATAGTTAAGGATCCATAATGAGTGAGAGAGCATGAGCAATGGGAGGAAGTAGGCTCCATTGAGCAGGTGGATGTTTGTCCACTAGTCTGGTGCCTCATCATACAAAGGGTATCTGTCTCCTGTGCCACAGGTTGATACTGGGCTCAGGTACTGTAACACGAGACTGAAGTGAACCATGTGACCATAGGGGCGATGTGAAGAGAGAATTAAAAAAAACTGTTTTACATAGTTAAACCTGTACAGGTAGTCTACGGTGATATATATCAAAATAAACCATTCAGCCAGTAAAACGGCTTTGCGATCGGATTTAGTTTGCAGATTATTTTTCAGACATTGTTGGGAGAGGTTAAATCATAAACACGTCCTAACATATGATCCAGTTTCGGTTCACCCACTCACTCGATTAGGTGAGGCGGCGGAAGCGAGACGTTGTTTTTTTCGCAAGGAGTTGGATTGATCCCCGTTGCCTAAAACGGATATCAACATTATTCGGTGAAAAGGTGTGTATAATGTTCTGTACAGGTCTGTCGATAATAAAATCCTATACTTCTTGTATTATTAGATCGACTAATTTGTTGTGGAGCAGGAGTGCAGTTTCTCTTTACATAAAATGGCTTGGAAGTATTGGAAATGAATTATGGGGCACTATAAATCCTATACTTTACAGTACTTTTATAAGGCTTTACTTTTATTTCGATAGGATGCTACTTTCACAACATTCACTAAGAATATGATTTATGAATTGTCATTTGTTAACTCAATGCCCTCCCTCCCCACCTCCCTGAACAGGTGCAATTGTTCTTATATACCACTAGTTTTACTAAGTCAGCCCACCTTAAACGTTTCATTTGGCGTATAGGCCTATATATGTCTCAAACAAATGATCCAGAATGTGCCTTGAAGGGACTGAAAACTTCACTCACATTTTTGGGGGGGTGGTCATGTTTCGACATGGTGCTGAATTAATCACAATTGTAATTTTGCCTCTAAGGTCAAATGTACATTTTAGTCATTTAGCAGATGCTCTTATCCAGAGTGACTTCCAGGAGCCATTAGGGTTAAGTGCCTTGCTTAAGGGGACATCGTAAGATTTTTTATCTAGTCGGCTCAGGGATTCTAACCAGCGACCTTTCAGTTACTGGCCCAACGCTCTTAACCGCTAGGCTACCTGCAGCCCTATCAATTTCCGATTGGACAGTTTCTGACAGTCTGAACTGTTTATAATAACTTGATTCATTATGTTCTATTGTATTGTCATGGTATGGGATAATTGTTTCTCATGGGACTTACAATGATTCTATGCAGAATGAAGTATAGAAAGCTGTTATGATTTCATCTTCTCTTACATTTTATGTGACTTTATGAACCAGACTCAATAACATTGGGGTTTCAATAGAGACTCGGGCTCAGTGTAGCTCCATATGAACTGCTCTTTTTTTCTTTAACACTATCACCTTCATCTCTTTAGAGCGGCCCTGGAGACTGACGCCGGTGTGTTTGTGCTGCTGAGCACTACTCCTGATGAAATGGCCCCTTGCTGATGTCCAGGCGTCCCCTTGCTGATGGTCTACCCTCTTTAGAACCCATTGGTTTGAATGGAGATGGCACTGCTCCCAGACATGACGGCCTGGCCTGGTCTCCTGGCTGGGAGTGTCCTACTCCTGATCTTGGGGAATAATCCTTCCTGGGTTGTGGGTGAGTCATGCCACTACCTCTACAACCCCCCCCCCCCATCCTTCTTGTGAAATAACCCCATCACCACCACACTGGATTGTCTCTGACCACAGACAAACAATCTACTGTACGACTGCTTGGAACGAAATGCACAAAAGCAGGTTTCACACATTTCTAGGCATTACTCAATAAAAACTAAAGCATGCAGTAACATGCCAACAGGTTGTACAACTATTTCGTAATGCGTGAGAGCTTTGGGTAGGAACCATTGGTATGAAAAGCTCTGGTACATCCACTTTTCTTAATGCGGACATGTGATTTCTCTGACGTATGGTAATACATAATGCTCGTATTTGTAATGCTTTATTACTTGTTATAAAGTACGTATGAGCCCTTATATGTTATATTTTACACTGCTAGTCGTCAGTGCACTGAACTGTTAGTCAGGATCATTATCAGATGATAGTAAGACGTTATAAGGGGTTTGTATGTGCTTATAGAACGTTTTCACAATGCATTATAGCTGTATGTTACCCAGCAAGAAACAATAGATAAAGCTGCCCTTAGTGGTTGTTCTGAGTGCTCTTCTGCTTTTCTGGTAATGGGACAACACTGAACAATGGCTGCACTCCAATGCAGACACCTCCAAGCTGTAATGTCAACTGTAGTTAGTTTGCTACAATAAACGTATCTGGCTGTCACTGCTACAGGAGGTTTTTCAGTGTCTCATTTTGAGCAAAAGTTGTGCCCCTCCCCCAAACAACCTACCCTTGTTTTTTGTTATCATGGTGTACTTTTGCCCCAGGGTGAGTTTACTATTTTACTATTTGCATTAGCCAATCATTAACTTAGTTTGACATCCCTAAATGGGCGTTGAAGTTTTCTAAGCAAGACATCTACTGTGAATTAATAGTCAATAATCACTTTGACACCGCACTGACATGGTAACCAAAATAGAATAGAGCTTTTCCGGATACTTCAACTAGTAAAACTGTTCAGGGGCTTAGCTTCACTGACCACAGGCAAAGGCCGCATTCCAAGTCCTCTCCTCCCCCTCTCCTACATTCAAGTAGTTACTGTGCGGGATGTCACAGAGTAATCACATGGCTTGTCATGGAGAAAGTGCCTGAAAAAAGCACTGGACTTGAGGAACTCAGTGATCCCATCGCATTGCAATAGGCTATTATGTTATCAATCTATCAATCTAAAAATGACATCAACTTCCACCTTTCTGTTTTGTTTCCCCCTCCCCCTAGGCTGTAAATAAATTACTCTTAACTGTATTTAAGTAACTTGATGTGTTAAAACGTTTGCTTATTTGTTTATTAGGATCCCCATTAGCTTTTGCAGAAGCTGCAGCTACTCTTCCTGGGGTCCTCAAAAAACACAAAACATGAAAAGTAACAAAACACTGACACAGTCACAAATTGAACATACAACGATATGCAAACAATACAACAAAAAAATAATACAAACAATACTCATATACATGCTTTTACATGTGCGTGTTGTTCTGGTATGTGGTCATGTGTGGAGTTGTTGCCTCAGAGCACCACACGTGTCATTTCGTATACAGTCCTGCACCTGGTATACAGTGTGTAATTTTGAAATGACCCGTTTTTCCACATTGTTCAAACCTATTGTGTTATCCTACATTGATCAAAGAGAGGGTGTATTTGTATTCTTGTAGCAAACTATTACAATGACCTGAGTGGTAATCATTAATGTTTTCTACAGGGGACAACACAACTAATAGATTACCCTCTAACACAACTGCCCCAGTGAGTAAGCTGCTGCTATCTTTATCTCTGTTTTTGTTAGAGGAAATTAAACCAGAAGTATCCAGAGCTTTATTTGTGAGAATGACTACCACCCCTGTGTTGTTCTGCCTCTAGGGACCCAACATTGCAGCTATTGTGGCCCCGACTGTTATACTGGGGCTGCTGGCCATAGCATCTGCTGTGCTAGTGTGGCTTTTCTGCGTGGTGAGGAAGAAGAGGCAGACAGAGGGGACGTACCGGCCCAGTGCTGAGGAGCAGACGGGGGCCAGCAGTGTTGAGACACCAGATGCACTCAAACTGCCCAAGGAGGAAAGACTCATCTGAGCCTCTCAACACCTGTCCTGTACATCCAAGCAACAGCAAAATCCTGATGACTGTAGAAGCTCCACCTAAAGAGCTGATGATTACCTAGATATTAGAGGGTCATGACACAACGTTGACAGATACAGGATGGGACGAGAGGTACACAGCACCTAGCCCTGGAAGAGGAGGGCCCAGGCACTGTGTACTGTACGTACTGCAAGCACATGGACTAGTGCTAGTACAGAACCCAGACACAGACGTTGGGATAGCTACTACAAATACCACAGCCCGCAACTAGAACAACTAGAACTAAGGTCCATGAGGCTCTGACTGCTTTCTCTATGGTGTGTTATTTAATAGCACTGGCATATTTGAATGGGATAGACATGTACACAATCATTCAAATGGTCATACTGGAAGAGGAACCAAACCATCACCTGCACTATATGGAAGAGGACCAGTATTCAGTCCCTGCTCATACTCGTCTTTGGTAAATACATTTCAGTCTGAGTATTTCAGTCCTCTGTCGAGGCAATTTGGCCCTCTCAACAGCTACTAAAAGACTGGATACAGTCTAACTGCTATAATCGTAAGCAGACTGCTGTTACCTGTGCTACCTTGATACATGCAAAAAATGATATTGGAATGTAATGTAAATGTTTGTATAAATTCCTTATAGATTACTTAAATGTATAGCGTGCAATAATATTTGTTTAACCACTATTGATTGTCAGAAAAGCATTTCATTGTCTAGATTTTTACACTGATTACTTACCTCAATACATGTCTCACTACTGAATCAGTCCTGTATCCAGCTTTACAGATAATGACACTGTAAGCTAATATTATCTAGAAAACATTTCTCCCAGTGGGATATTCTCTGTTTGTGGATACTGTGTGCAGAACAAATAATTATGTCCTTATTAATAATATTTAAGCACAAAATGAATGATTGTTTACGTTTGAATAATTGTATTGTAGTATTTCAGAATTGTTACATTAATTTAACATTGGCTGAAATGTGATACTACATTAGATCATATATTCTATGTGTGTTCTTACCAGTACGCTGTTTGTATGTTGCAAAGCCTATGATGGGATTCAATTCTCATCATGTAGTTGTTTCACAATGTCATGACATATTTATCTATTGTAGCCTGCATGTTAAATAAATACTAATAGTCATTTTTAGAATTGGCCACCTCAGTAGATTTTCTTTGCATAATCAGTGTTGGACTTTGATCAGATGATATCAAGACCTGCTTCTGTCTCTCTCTCTCTTGTAAAAACACAACCAGACTTCTATGAGGAATTAACGAGAGGGGAAAAACAGAAGACAGAGCATCGTATCAGCTGACATCATGTATCAGACATCCCTAAAATGGTGAGTGTGAAGTGTATGAGAAATAACGCACTTGCTCAGCATGCAGAGATTACGAGTCAGCTTTCGGGTAAGCTGTGATTGACAATATAGCTTCAGTCAGAATTATTAGCCAGCGGCAACTGACTGCAGGAGCTGGGAAGTGAAGAATGCAGTCACTATACGTCAGTCTCATTTTGCCTGTTGTTACATTCTAGGAATGCATTCCAATGCAGAGTTTATTGCTACTAACTCATTGGCATGAACCCATAGTGGGCAGTGCAGTTTGTCTTCAGCCTATAGTTAATGCTCCCTCACAAACCCAGTTTCCAACTGTGGTTGGCCTTTTCTGGTTTGTAAATCTGCTTTTACCTTTGACATTTTGGGCTCATGGCTTCAAATTCATATAACTTACAGTATGTGAACATATTGTAATTGTACATGCTGACTTTAACCTAGTGTGCCATTTTAATTTCATGTTGTACAGTAATCAAGTCTATATAAGACCATATTTATAACACCCATCATATATAAACAATAAAAACATAGAGTAAGGACCAATTTAATTTGAACTTTAAAATCACTTGCTTTTAATTCCGCAAAGCAATGATGAGATGAATGTAGGAAAAATGGAAACAATTCAGTGAATTTCCAACATACAACAACAAAATAATGTCAAAAGTTCACTACTATCTGGTAAGATCACTGTCTAATGTGGAAAAACATTCAATTGATTTTGGAACATCTGCCTTCTTGAGAGAAAGCAGATGGTAAGGATGAAGGGGTGGAGTTGGGGACAGGACGGAGGGGAGTGATAGACTGTTTGGCAGTTGAGTGACTGGATGGGGTTTAGGTGGCTTCTTCTTCTCCCTCCTCTTCAAACTCGCCCTCCTCAGCGGTGGCATCTTGGTACTGCTGGTACTCAGACACCAGGTCATTCATGTTGCTCTCAGCCTCAGTGAACTCCATCTCATCCATACCCTCTCCGGTGTACCAGTGAAGGAAGGCCTTACGGCGGAACATGGCAGTGAACTGCTCAGAGATACGCTTGAACAGCTCCTGGATGGCTGTGCTGTTGCCGATGAAGGTGGCAGACATCTTGAGGCCGCGGGGTGGGATGTCACAGACAGCGGTCTTCACGTTGTTGGGGATCCATTCCACAAAGTAGCTGCTGTTCTTGTTCTGGACGTTGAGCATCTGCTCGTCAACCTCCTTCATGGACATGCGGCCACGGAAGATGGCGGCTACGGTGAGGTAACGGCCGTGACGAGGGTCACAGGCCGCCATCATGTTCTTGGAGTCGAACATCTGCTGGGTGAGCTCAGGCACGGACAGGGCGCGGTACTGTTGGCTCCCCCTGCTGGTGAGGGGGGCGAAGCCGGGCATGAAGAAGTGTAGGCGGGGGAAGGGCACCATGTTGACAGCCAGTTTGCGGAGGTCGGCGTTGAGCTGGCCAGGGAAACGAAGGCAGGTGGTCACTCCACTCATGGTGGCTGACACCAGGTGGTTGAGGTCTCCATAGGTGGGTGTGGTGAGCTTGAGAGTGCGGAAGCAGATGTCGTAGAGGGCTTCGTTGTCGATGCAGAAGGTCTCATCTGTGTTCTCCACCAGCTGATGCACAGAGAGAGTAGCGTTGTAGGGCTCCACCACTGTGTCGGACACTTTAGGAGAGGGCACCACACTGAAGGTGTTCATGATTCGGTCAGGGTACTCCTCGCGGATCTTGCTGATGAGCAGGGTGCCCATGCCAGAGCCAGTACCCCCACCCAGGGAGTGGGTGAGCTGGAAGCCCTGGAGGCAGTCACAGCTCTCTGCCTCCTTCCTCACTACATCCATGACAGAGTCTACCAGCTCTGCTCCCTCTGTGTAGTGGCCCTTGGCCCAGTTGTTTCCAGCTCCACTCTGGCCTGCAGACAAGAGTGTCATACACCACTACTTCACTGACGGGACAAGATTACATTAGTAGTCTACCACCAAATCTCATATTTCCACTGATTACCAAACCAACCACTCACCGAAGACAAAGTTGTCTGGCCTGAAGATCTGTCCGAAGGGGCCAGACCTGACAGAGTCCATGGTGCCCGGCTCCAGATCCACCAGAATGGCACGGGGGACATACTTCCCACCTGAAAAAGTAAATAAATATTGGGCGTACTGAACCAATTATTACTGTGCATATTTGCACTGTATTTGTGATAATAGGGTACCTCTGAATGCCAGTATTTAAAATAATTGTTAATACAAGAGTCTATTTAATCAATTGTGCATGTTTCTGTTTGTTTCAATAATTGGAGACATTGTGGTTTATGTATGCAATGCTATATAATGTGCATACTGTACCTGAGGCCTCATTGTAGTACACATTGATCCTGTCTAGCTGCAGGTCGCTGTCTCCATGGTAGGTGCCAGTCGGGTCGATGCCATGCTCATCACTGATCACCTCCCAGAACTGAGACAGCGAGAGAGAGAGGAGTTGAGATGCACTCAATAGCAATACACAGAAGCATCCATTTAAAATGCAAATTAGAATATAAAATATAAATAAATAGATATAATGCAATGTCTTTTCTGTTGCATGGACATTTACCTTTTTGCGAGAAACACAAATAGCATGATTTGCAGTAAATATTCCCTTTACATAATTATGTAAGCCTCTAAATGATTTCAATTAAGCATTAAAATTCCATTTAGATCTAAATATTTATCAGGTTAAATATGTCGTGTCATAAAAGAGAGGAGAGGAAGGTATTCTAGTACCGTTATCTCTCCCTTCCACCGCACGTCCATTTAGGGACCCCAAATAACCATTGGGAATGAGTCAGCAGCAACAAAAACAAATCTGCCCATTTCATATGCAACAGTGATATAAACTGATATTAATCGGATATAGCTATTGTTTAGCCTATTTCTCTTATACACATATTTATTTTGTGCACGGAATGACCATGCATTTTTCATGCATGTTATATTATAGCTAATTGATAATGCACACAGTTCTGCACCAGCTTTCTCTACAAGTGTTATGGGTGGATTATCAGCGGCCTTTCTTCATTTTGCTACGCAGAGGTAAAAAAAAAAGGGGTTTATCTAGCTCGCCTGCAATCATTCACATGAAGAAATCTATTTTCTTAGTAAAATACAAAGGAGTCAACAATGATACCTTGGCTCCGATCTGGTTACCGCACTGGCCGGCTTGCAGATGCACTATTTCGCGCATTATGGATGGATGGACGGACGGGCGTTGGCAGTGAGGTGACCGCAGTCGAGATTTGGCCCGGAGGACGCTTCTTCTCTTCTTCCCCAGCTGACTGTCTGATGGGCCCGCCTTTCCTTCAACTACTGGGCCGAATCGGTGGGCGTCATCCCCATGGAAACCAAAGACCGGAGGAGAGGAAAGATCCTAAACTCGTGGAGAGAGCGGATAGGATGCTGTTATTTGGAAGTCTTCATCAATGAGTGTTCCAGTGATGCGCAGTCACCCGACCCTACTGACTGAGTGGTGTAGTGATAGCTACAGGCATCCTACAGTACATTTACGTCATTAGCAGACGCTCTTATCCAGAGCGACTTACAGTAGTGAATGCATACATTTCATACATTTTTTTCTTTCTGTGCTGGCCCCCCGTGGGAATCGAACCCACAACCCTGGTGTTGCAAACACCATGCTCTACCAACTGAGCTACAGGGAAGGCAGTAAAACAGACTCTCGTAAGTGAGCTGAAGGTATCATTGTCATCAACCCACTAATGATGTTCACGAGAGATTTTCCCCAGTTACACAAAGTGGTCACAATCACGAGTGGTGAAGCACAAGATACAAACCACACGCTGTGGACTGATGATATATTGGCACCAAGCAAAAAAATACATTTTTAAAATACCATACTGTAGATTGAGGCGGATGGTAGTGTAGTAGAGTTAAAATTGTTATTCCAGCAAACTTCAGATTATTGGAATAGTACACAACGCAGAGCAGAACAATCAGGTTGAGGGTCAGTGGCCAAAACCCGCGAACAGGAATGTTCCAAGTTCAGACAGAAGGGGGGAGTCAGATCGCTATGATCGCCAGGAACTTTGCTTTTGGTTTCTAATTTTAATTGTTGCGCTACTGGTGATGCCTGTTGATGTTAGGTGGGCAGCTACAGTAGCTGAATGATGTTAACATCTTCGGGTTTTATTTCATGAAATTTATTTTATTTTTTCTGGGTGCTTACGTCACCTACTAACCCTGGTACTACCCATAGCTCCCGCTCTCCTCAGTCTGAGAAAACACTGAGAGAGAAAGGTACGGGCTGCAGATTACTCCTTTGTAGAAGTCCGTAACGTGAAATAAATAAAACGTCCCAAGGTTAATGCTGTAGATATTGTTATAAGGGAGTGTGAGACTATTGAAACACGTAACTTTCAGAGTTTTATTGTTGTTATTAATATAGTTTACAGAGTGCTAAAAGTGTTGCTAGCTAGCATGCCTTTCTGTGATGCAAATGGCTAGCTGAGCTACCGGCTAGTGATGGTGTTGCATTATGGGAGATGTCGTTTTGGCCCTCTAAGGTCTGAATGGGATAAAGGCGATTTCACGTTGTAACTTGTTTGTGTTGCAGTGTTTTTGCACATGAGTTGTTGTATTTTGGTACTGTCAACACTGAAAGCACCTAGCAATGTATTGGGGATGTGAGACAGGATATGTGTTTTACCTTTCTTCATGCTCCTGTGTAGAACAGCTTGTCAGGTGGTGCATTGGAGACTGCTGTGTTCCTGTCCTGTCTTTTCACAATACTATTGCAGGTATGGTTCTATTGTCTAAGAATTAAGATTATACATTCTTTGTATTAAGGACTGGTTATTATTTTATACTATAGATTATGGCTTTATGTATGAGTGTGATTGTGAGAGTCTGAGAAAACACTGAGAGAGAAAGAACAGCTTGTCAGGTGGTGCATTGGAGACTGATGTGTTTCCTGTCCTGTCTTTCACAATACTATTGCAGATCAACAGAAAGCCTAAAAGACAGCCGTGGTGTTGCTGTTCATTTCTTGGTTCTCCTGTGGTGCATAGTAAAGCCGCTACAGTAGTAGGTTATTAAATCAATATTCTGAAACCGACTGTGGTCAAGAGAAACACCCTGCAAGTGGGATCAAACAGGTAGTCCCTCCTGTGAAGCCCCCTCCCATTATGTAAATCCAACAATTTTTTTACAGGCTTCACAGGAAGAAACTTGGTTTGGCATTGATGTTGTGTACATTGTTAAGGTGTTGCTGTAACATCAACAGTACTTTACAGGCAGCTAGTGGTAAGTAAGTTAATGTATTTCATATTGCAGTAGAACTACTGTAATTTAAATACAGTGTCAAAATAAGTACTGTGTAATGACACATGGTACAATACCATAGAATTTAGTGTATTATACTGTAAAAAAGTAAATGCTACTGTAATCATAATTAATGAATGACATTCATTGAGGGGAGATTGGGTTTGTATTTCACAGTATTTTACTGTAATTAATTGGGATTGGTGCAGGCAGGTTGGCTGCTAGGTAATAGCTCTCTTTCGTATCGTCTGAGATCCCCAAAGATTGGAAAGCTGCCGCGGTCATCCCGCTCTTCAAAGGGGGAGACACTCTAGACCCAAACTGTTACAGACCAATATCTATCCTACCATGCCTTTCTAAGGTCTTCGAAAGCCAAGTTAATTAACAAACGGATCACCAACCATTTCGAATCCCACCGTACCTTCTCTGCTATGCAATCTGGTTTCCGAGCTGGTCATGGGTGCATGAGGAGGCACACTCAAGGTCTTAAACGATATCATAACTGCCATCGACAAAAGACAATACTGTGCAGCCGTATTCATCGACCTGGCCAAGGCCTTCAACTCTCAATCTCCGCATTCTTAATGGCAGGCTCAACAGCCTTGGTTTCTCAAATAACTGCCTCGCCTGGTTCACCAACTACTTCTCAGACAGAGTTCAGTGTGTCAAATCGGAGGGCCTGTTATCCAGACCTCTGGCAGTCTCTATGGGGGTGCCACAGGGTTCAATTCTCGGGCCAACTCTTTTTTCTGTATACATCAATGATGTCGCTCTTGCGGCTGGCGATTCTCTGATCCACCTCTACGCAGACGACACCCTTCTGTATACTTCTGGCCCTTCTTTGGACACTGTGTTCACTAACCTCCAGACGAGCTTCAATGAAATACAACTCTCCTTCCGTGGCCTCCAACTGCTCTTAAATGCAAGTAAAACTAGATGCATGCTCTTCACCGATCGCTGCCCGCCTGCCTAGCATCACTACTCTGGACGGTTCTGACTTAGAATATGTGGACAACTACAAACCCTAGGTGTCTGGTTAGACTGTAAACTCTCCTTCCAGACTCATATTAAGCATCTCCAATCCAAAATTAAATCTAGAATCGGCGTCCTATTTCACAACAAAGCATCCTTCACTCATGCTGCCAAACATACCCTCGTAAAACTGACTATCCTACCGACCCTTGACTTTGTAGATGTCATTTACGAAATAGCCTCCAACACTCTACTCAGCAAATTGGATGCAGTCTATCACAGTGCCATCTGTTTCGTCACCAAAGCCCCATATACTACCCACCACTGCGACCTGTATGCTGTTAGCTGGCCATCCCTTCATATTCGTCGCCAAACCCACTGGCTCCAGGTCACCTATGTCTTTGCTAGGTAAAACTGCCCCGCCTTATCTCAACTCACTGGTCACCATAGCAGCACCCACCTGTAGCACGCACTCCAGCAGGTATATTTCACTAGTCACCCCCACACATATCTCCCTCACCAACTTTAAGCACCAGCTGTCAGAGCAGCTTACAAATCATTGCACCTGTACATAGCCCATCTGTAAATAGCCCATCCAACTACCTCATCCCCATATTGTTTTTTTCCTCCTTTGCACCCCAGTATTTCTACTTGCACATTCATCTTCTGCACATCTATCACTCCAGTGTTTATTTGCTAAATTGTAATTATTTCGCCACTATGGCCAATTTATTGCCTTACCTCCCTTATCTTACCTCATTTGCACACACTGTATATAGACTTTTTCTATTGTGTTATTGACTGTACGTTTGTTTATTCCGTGTGTAACTCAGTATTGTCGTTTGTGTGGCACTGCTTTGATTTATCTTGGCCAGGTCGCAGTTGTAAATGAGAACTTATTCTCAATTGGTCTACCTGGTTAAATAAAGGTGAAAAAATAAATACATTACAGCATATCAATGAATATTTGGTGTTGTGTACCACTTGCACTTCTAGAGGCTTTAACAAAGGCTTCCAAACCGGCAGCGACTACAGGGCAAAGCAGGCCAAAGGGACATGGCAAAATGCTCAAACATTAAAGGTTGAAGACTTGCTACCACTCATCTGTCCCCTATATATTTTAAATTGAAGGGGCACGGTAACCACATAGGAGTTAGATCGGTACAGCATTCTCACTAACAGGTGAAAAAAATATAGTACCTTACAAGACACGCCTCAAAATATATTAAATGTGCCATAAACAAAACGTTTTTGGCACTCCAAAAATACAGTACGGTACTGTATTTTGTGGGAAGGAATTACAGTACCATTCGAAATACAGCAATTCTTTCCCCGCCCACAACATTTTCCAACTGCACCATAATTTACCTACCATGGTCCAAAGTATTCTATCTGCATTCCTATGGGATATCTGACCTGCTGGTTGTACGTCAGTGCCACTTACTGACGTACAACCGCACGTCAGATGATGGACTGATAGTGTTTTTACAGAAAGAAAAAAAATAACATTTGTAAACATAGAAAATTATCTCAGGTATTGAAAGGGTGATTTAAGTAAAGCAACACACCTAGCATTGGAACACATCGTTCATTTATTCACATAATTCAATTTAGACATCTAGTAATTGAGTTACAGCTTGCTGCTTTCATAAGAAACCTCATGTTAGAATACCCTCTGACTTCTAGGATGAGCACTGAAAACCTTACAGGATACTAATTAGACTGAAGGGAAGAGATCTTTGAGCACATTAATTTAATTATCACAAATCTGAGTTTCCTTTTCATTAAAATTAACTTAAATCAATCAAGTTGTGCTTTGGGGATAGGACGGAGGGGAGTGATAGACTGTTTGGCAGTTGAGTGACTGGATGGTTTAGGCGGCTTCCTCTTCTCCCTCCTCTTCAAACTCGCCCTCCTCAGCGGTGGCATCTTGGTACTGCTGGTACTCAGACACCAGGTCATTCATGTTGCTCTCAGCCTCAGTGAACTCCATCTCATCCATACCCTCTCCGGTGTACCAGTGAAGGAAGGCCTTACGGCGGAACATGGCAGTGAACTGCTCAGAGATACGCTTGAACAGCTCCTGGATGGCTGTGCTGTTGCCGATGAAGGTGGCAGACATCTTGAGGCCGCGGGGTGGGATGTCGCAGACAGCGGTCTTCACGTTGTTGGGGATCCATTCCACAAAGTAGCTGCTGTTCTTGTTCTGGACGTTGAGCATCTGCTCGTCAACCTCCTTCATGGACATGCGGCCACGGAAGATGGCGGCTACGGTGAGGTAACGGCCGTGACGAGGGTCACAGGCCGCCATCATGTTCTTGGAGTCGAACATCTGCTGGGTGAGCTCAGGCACGGACAGGGCGCGGTACTGTTGGCTCCCCCTGCTGGTGAGGGGGGCGAAGCCGGGCATGAAGAAGTGTAGGCGGGGGAAGGGCACCATGTTGACAGCCAGTTTGCGGAGGTCGGCGTTGAGCTGGCCAGGGAAACGAAGGCAGGTGGTCACTCCACTCATGGTGGCTGACACCAGGTGGTTGAGGTCTCCGTAGGTGGGTGTGGTGAGCTTGAGAGTGCGGAAGCAGATGTCGTAGAGGGCTTCGTTGTCGATGCAGAAGGTCTCATCTGTGTTCTCCACCAGCTGATGCACAGAGAGAGTAGCGTTGTAGGGTTCCACCACTGTGTCGGACACTTTAGGAGAGGGCACCACGCTGAAGGTGTTCATGATTCGGTCAGGGTACTCCTCGCGGATCTTGCTGATGAGCAGGGTGCCCATGCCAGAGCCAGTACCCCCACCCAGGGAGTGGGTGAGCTGGAAGCCCTGGAGGCAGTCACAGCTCTCTGCCTCCTTCCTCACTACATCCATGACAGAGTCTACCAGCTCTGCTCCCTCTGTGTAGTGGCCCTTGGCCCAGTTGTTTCCAGCTCCACTCTGGCCTGCAGACAGAAGTGTCATAACCCATTATTTCCTGGACAAGATTTTAGAAGTAGTCTACCACCAAATCTCATATCTGCACTGAACACACCAACCACTCACCAAAGACAAAGTTGTCTGGCCTGAAGATCTGTCCGAAGGGGCCAGACCTGACAGAGTCCATGGTGCCCGGCTCCAGATCCACCAGAATGGCACGGGGGACATACTTCCCACCTGAAAAATCAAATCAAATTTTATTTGTCACATACACATGGTTAGCAGATGTTAATGCGAGTGGAGCGAAATGCTTGTGCTTCTAGTTCCGACCATGCAGTAATATCTAACAAGTAATCTAACAATTTCACAACAACTACCTTATACACACAAGTGTATGTACATAAAATAAGAATAGGGAAATGTTGGGCATACTGAAACTATTGTTGCTGTACATGTTTTATGTATGTATTATTTGTTTGTATAAGTGTACTCAGTTAATTTTTCCTAATTAAAACAGCAGTTTATTTAATTGCGCATGTTTCAATAATTGGAGACATTGTGGTTTATGTATGCAATGCTATATAATGTGCATACTGTACCTGAGGCCTCATTGTAGTACACATTGATCCTGTCTAGCTGCAGGTCGCTGTCTCCATGGTAGGTGCCAGTTGGGTCAATGCCATGCTCATCACTGATCACCTCCCAGAACTGAGACAGCGAGAGAGAGAGAATTAGAGCGAGCGAGGGAGGGTACAGGGGGATGAGATGCAAGTCAATAGCAATACACAGAAGCATCCATTTAAAACGCTAGAAGTTAGAATACAAATAAATAGATAATGCAATGTGTATTTTCTGTTGCATGGACATTTACCTTTTCAAGAGCAACACAAATAGCATGACTTGCATTAAATATTTCCTTTACATAATTATGTTATCGTCTAAATGCTTCAAATGATGCATTAAAATGCCATTTAGACCGAAATATTAATCAGGTTGAATATGTAATGTCATAAGAGGGAGGACGGAGGTATTCTAGTAGGCTACCATATCTTTCCCTTCAACGCCCATATTTACAAGGACCCCAAATAACCATTGGGAATGAATCAGCGGGAAAAAAAATCAGAACATGTCATATCGTATGCAACAGCGATTAAAATGTAGTTTATCTTGTGCACGGAATGATCATGCATTTTTCGTCCATGGTAGCCTATAAACCTATTATAGCCTATCGAGGATGCAGTCTTATGGGTGGATTACAAGCGGCCATTCTTAATTTAGCTACGCACTACGCAGAGAGAACGAGAGGTTTATCTAGGTCGCATGCAATCCCCAAATGAAGCAATCTATTTTATTGATATACAAACAAGAGAAGAGTAATACCTTGGCTCCAATCTGGTTTCCGCACTGTCCGGCTTGCAGATGCACTATTTCGCGCATTTTGGATGGAAGAAAGGGCGTTAGCTGTTGAGGATTCGACGGTGGAACGAGAAGGTACTGGGCTTGGAGGACTCTCTTTGTCTTCTTACCCAGCTGACTGAATCATGGACCCGCCTCTCCTGCTACTACTGGGCCGAATCGGTGGTGCAACCTGACGTCATCCCCATGGTAACGACAGACCGGAGGAAAAAGGGATACATCATCCTAGGCTCGTGGAGAGAGCGGATAGGATGCTGTGATTTGGATCTCGCCATTTTATTTATTTTATTTTATTTAACCTTTATTTAACTAGGCAAGTCCGTTAAGAACAAATTCTTATTTACAGTGACGGTCTACCAAAAGGCAAAAGGCCTCCTGCGAGGACGGGCCCTGGGATAAAAAAAAAAAATAGTAATAATAATAAATACAATATAAATACAGGGCAAAACACACATCACAACAAGAGAGACAAAACAACACTACATAAAGTGAGACCTAAGACAACAACATAGCAAGGCAGCAACTCATGACAAAACAGCATGGTAGCAACACAACATAACAACAACATGGTACAAACATTATTGGGCACAGTCAACAGCACAAAAGTCAAGAAGGTAGAGACAACAATGCATCACACAAAGCAGCCACAACTGTCAGTAAGAGTGTCCATAATTGAGTCTTTGAATGAAGAGATTGTTCCAGAGATGAATGAGTGTTCCAGAGATGCGCAGTTACACGACTATAGTCCCTGAGAGGTGTAGTGATAGCTGCATGCATCCTACAATAAAATCACTTGGGAGTAGCCTGAAATTATCATTGTCATCAAGCCACTAATTAATGTTCATAGATTTTCCCCAATAATATAAAGTGGTCACAATCACATGTAGTGATACACAAGCTACAAACCACATACTGTGGACTGATGTTGAGAGTTTCAATTTCCTTGGTCTCCACATCACCAACGAACTATCATGGTCCAAACATACCAAGGCAGTCGAGAAGAGGGCACAACAAAACCTTTTCCCACTCAGGAGACTGAAAAGATTTGTCATGGGTCCCCAGATCCTCAAAAGGTTCTACAGCTGCACCATCGAGAGCATCCTGACCGGTTGCATCTGACCGTAAGGCGCTACAGAGGGTAGTGCGAACTGGGCCGTTCAGAGGAAAGCCCATAAAATTGTCAGACTCCAGTCACCCAAGTTATAGACTGTTTTCTCTGATACCGCACAGCAAGCGGTCCCGGAGTGCCAAGTGTAGGACCAAACGCCTCCGCAACAGCTTCTACCCCCAAGCCATAAGACTGCTGAACAATTAATCAAATCGGCACTGGACAATTTACATTGACCCCTCCCCCTCCTCCCTTTTGTACACTGCTGCTACTCGCTGTTTATTATCTATGCATAGTCACTTGTGTTACTTTTTATTATTACTTTTTATTTTAGTCTACTTAGTAAATATTTTCTTAACTCTTCTTGAACTGCACTGTTGGTTAAGGGCTTGCAAGTAAGCATTTTACGGTAAGGTCTACACTTGTTGTATTCGGCGCATGTGACAAATCAAGTTTGATTTGATTTGATATTGACACCAAGCAACAATAACAAATATTTTCAAATACCACACTGGAGGTGGAGGCAGATGGTTGATTTGTTTTTAACCAATATCCTGAAACCTTGAGTTTTCTAGGGAAACACAGGCTAGCCTCTCCAAACCCTTTTCTCCCCCTATGAACCCCTCTTCATCCCCTTTCCTAATGTAAATGCAATGAAACTGCACAGGCTTTTGGGGAAGAAACTTGGTTTGCCATTGAGGTTGTGGAAGGGGAAGATTAGGCCTACAGAATACCTTTTGATGCTTTGCCCTATATGAGCATTCATCTGTGTCAAAAGCACTGGCATATAATTATTGCTTTAGATTACACAGTTATCCCCATTGTAAGTTTTATTTGCAAATTATTAATATAGTGCAAGGTACAAACAGGTATAACAGTTGTATACAATAGGTAATGATGTGTATGGTATTTACGTTAGGTCTACATTGTACCTGCCTTTGTGATAACCATGTAAATACATATGTTTTAGGAGCACAAGTTAATGTGAGGCCAATTTTATTTATGAGGATTTTACCAATAATTTTTGTATTATTTTGGTTGATCATATTTTCATCCTGCTTCATAAGATATATCTTGACAGTCGTCTTTCATTTTTCAGTCTTTTAAAGGCTTTTAAAGTTATTGATTGTGTATCTCTATCCACAACCTTTAACAATGTTGCTATTCAAAACATGTAACAGGTTCTAGGCTAAACCAGTCTGCAGCTATTACACATGTGACCAATAGGGCTCGACTTCCTGTTTCACGTTGCTGTCTGTCACACAGTACTGTGTGTCTCTGGAGTCACACACAAACACAACTCAACAGACAGGAAAACAGCCTGCACTTTTAAGGTCTGGCATTAGAACAAGAACAATGGAAGAATAGGCACTTTGAGTATCTGTTTTGAAAATCAAAAGGGAGGTGATTTCTGAAAGAAAAAGTAAATAATCTCCAATAATCTCTATGCTTGACATGGGAATGTAGTATTGTTTAAGCCAGAGGATATCTTCTTCACAGACTCCCGGTACCTGATCAGGTCATCCAGTGTGTGTCTCCCAGAGGAGGATCTCTCCTGTCCTGTGTTCTGTGACATCTTCAGGGACCCTGTCCTCCTACCATGTAGCCACAGCTTTTGTAAGACCTGCTTACAACGCTACTGGAACACCTCAGCCCTCAGACAGAGCCCTCCCTGTCTGCAGGAGAAGAGCTTCCAAGCGCACCCCTCCCTCCAACCTGGCTCTGAAGAACCTCTGTGAAGTTTTGCAACAGGGCAGGATTCAGAGCTCAGCGGAGGGGAACAGGGTACTTTGTAGTCTACATGGAGAGAGACTCAGACTCTTCTGTCTGGTGGACAAGCAGCCTGTCTGTGTAGTGTGCCATGCCTCGAAAATACACAAGAACCATGACTGCGTACCCACAGAGAAGGCAGCACAGGGTTGCAAGGTGAGAGACTGAATAATAATTGAAATGACTCTAGTATGTATATGCATGAAATAACTTGGCAACGTCTTTTTTCATAGTTAACGTTGCCATTTTCTCATGTAAGGAGCCTGTGGCCCCTGGCAGTAGAATGCTGTTAATCAGGTCTATCCTGACAGTATATGTGAGTGCACAGTATTAGCAGAGAAATATAGCAGAGAAATTCCAAAGTGTGTAAAGTATTATATCTATATTCCTATGGGATAATATCTGATCTGCTGGTTGTACGTCAGTGAGTGGTGTTGATGGACATAGTGTGTTTGCAGAGTAAAACATCTTTAAACATAGTAAATTATCTCGGGTATTGAAAGGGTTATTTTAGTCAAGCGACACACCTGGCATTGAACCTATTGTTAATTTATTTCACATAATTAAATCTAGACGTCTAATTGAGTTACAGCTTGCTGCTTTCATAAGAAACCTCCCGTCAGAATACCCTCTTGTAGGATGAGCTCAACGTAGAACTGAAAACCTTAAAGGATTCTTCTGGACTCCCTCATTAGACTGAAGGGAACCTCTGAAGAGATGCTCGAGCCCATTAAGGTAATCTCCACAGATGTCATCTATGTTTCCTTTTCATTAAAATGAACTCAAATCCATCAAGTTGTGCTCTAACTGCCCCTCAGAATCAGGCCCTGGAGACAGAGGCAGATAAAGGATCTGTTTGTTGAACTCCACCAGTTTTTGTATGATGAAGAGGCAGCGAGGCTAGCTGCTCTGAAGGAGGAGGAAGAGGAGACGATAGGGGTGATGAAGAGTATGGTGACAAAGGCTGCAGCAAGGATGCTATACCTCAAAGACACTATAACAGTCATGACACAGGAGATGACAGATGCTGAAGACATGACATTGCTCCAGGTTTGTACTGGCATAATTTACACATTATACACAAATTAAATAAAGCCAGAATAATAATTTTGAGGATGAGATTTATTTTTTTATTCAGACACAATATTACACTTTCTTTGTTTTTCAGAACTTTAAAGCCACTATAGAGAGGTATGTTGAAATCCCCCACCTCTGTCTATCATTCTATTTTTTCCTCTCTCTCTCTCTCTGCTTTGGAATACTGAACAGGACAATTGTATTATTTTGTCATTTCAGAGCCCAGTGCACAGGGCAGGGTCCAGAGAGGATTTCAGGGGCGCTGATTGATGTGGCCAAGCACCTCTGTAACCTCAAGTACAGAGTCTGGAAGAAAATGCTTCTGCATGTTGAATACAGTAAGTCAATTTCAATGGTTAACAGAGATGAGGAGATAAGGAAGTTAACTCCCACAGCATTTTAACCTGGCGGAGGGAAGCTAAAACAGTGGTGAGTGACCCAAACCCTTTTCCTGTCTCTAACCCAGTCTCTGGCCCATTTTCTCCTCTTCAGCTCGTGACCTTGGACCCAAACACAGCCCACCCCTGCCTTTTACTGTCACATGACCTCACGTCCCTTTAGTACACCAGCCAGCCCCACCGTCTCCCTGACAACCCTGAGCGCTTCCACATGAGTGCAGAAGTCCTGGGCATGACCGGGCTTAGCTCAGGAAGCCACTGCTGGGTAGTGGATATTGGATGTAACAACGACTGGATTCTGGGCGTGGCCTGTACGTCTGTCACCAGGAATGTGGAGGTCCAGGCCAGGCCCGAGAACGGGTTTTGGACCATGTGTCTGCGAGACAGGGCGTAAAGAGCGATGACCTAACCCCCAACAGCCGTGACAGTCACAGAGAAACTCAAGAGGGTCAGAGTGCAGCTGGACTGGGTCAAGGGCCAAGTGTCTTTCTTTGACCCTGCTGATGACGATACACCCATTTACTCTTTCTCACACAAGTTCAGAGAAAGTGTTTCCGTATTTTTATACGCAAAGCAAACACCCTCTGAGAATCCTACCTGAGAGGATGTGTGTTACAGTGCAACATAGTGGGGCAGGACATCCTTGTACAGTTCCCAACTGATCATTTTTTACAATAAATTAATTTCTGTCAACCCACAAATAGACTTTAATTTACAGGGTAGTGTATGTAAACTATGTAATTGATACTCCATACAAGCACAAGTTTACAGAAATAATGTTTCCCTTTTCATCTACTGCAGGTGACCTTTCTTACAAGTATCTGTTCTGGTTAAGAAGGATTTCAATAAGGGAACATGTTTACAATCTGTAAAATTATATAAATCATAAAATGTGTTGTTCAGAACTTGATACAAATTGTAGATCAGAGAAAACCAAAATCAATTAACCATTGAAAGTGTCAGATATTTTTTTGTTGTAAATACAGTTACCGTCGCTGAGAACACAAAATCTACTTACGATTTTCCCATCCTAGATAAAACAAATACATTTTCTTTCGATAGTTGAGTTAAATGAACTTATTCACTATTAACCAGTTATAACATGTTAACTGCTATAACATAGAACCATTATTAGAAAATGAATAGCTCTAGCCACGCATTGTACACCTTGTGTTCATAATCTTTTGCATCCTGGAGTAGGTTCTTGATGGGGTGGTGATTGTAGATGGTTCCGACTGATACTTCTCTTCAGAGATGATAGGGAAGGATGGACCCATCCATTTTAAAACAGCAGGGGGTCAAAATCAGAACGGTCTATGGTAAGCTCATTTAATATTCCATTTGAAAATGTTAAAGCTGGGTGTCTCTGTATGAAGGCGCTCAGGGTTGTGGAATAGTCCATTTTTCAGGGGGTTGTGGATGAGTCCATGTTAAATACGGGGGTGTCAGAAGGGTCTCTGTAGGAAGGCAATGGGCGGGGAGCCCACACTGCTGGGGCTGTGGAGGTGTGACTCATACGAGCCAGGGGTCATACCCATCACCCCCTTTGTCTCCGGCGTCTCCCCTCGCAGGAAGTCATCCTCATCTGCATCCGAGCACTGAGACAGAGAGAAAACAGCCAATCAAACCACAAAACAACCAATAGGGAGACACACAGCATCCAATCATGTGTGTGCCTGAGATAATACAAGAGTGTCTGTGTTTTACCTGTCTGACTCTCTTGGTGGTGACGGTGTCCACTTCAGTGTCTGCTGGCTCCTCCCATACCTGGTAGAGGGGCTCGATGAGTTTACTTGACCTGGAGAGGAGAGAAGTAAAACATGATCAGAAATGGAAAATGAACTCTCTTCTTAGAGTTCAGGTTGTACTACTGCCATTTCCAACCAATTGCTCCTGTTTTGTGCCTACTGATAAGTGGTCCCTGAGAAGGGTTCAGGGGTTACCTCTTGAGCACGTAGGGGTCGAAGGGGAAGAAACTGTCCAGGGGGTTGGTGTTGGTAGACACACAGTCGCCCCCCACGGAGCTGCGGACCACGGGGAGAACATGGCGGCTGTTCCTCTCGATGATGGTGTAGCAGAACACCAACTGGTACTTCCTGTGGATGGATGGATACACGTCTGGGTCAAACAACCACTTCACATTTTTAGAAGCAGACAGAAACTAACACAGTGCTGTAGCAGAGTGTAATTGATGTGTGACTGGCTAAAAGGGTGGTTGGTTGGTGTACCACGGTACCTGGTGATGGCAGCAAACATGTTGGTGACGGCAGGCAGGCAGACCTTCAGAGGGTTGAGCTGACACATCACTATCCTCTCTAGGTTCAGACCCTGCAGGTACGCCAGCCCTGGGGGGGGGAAACAGACATAGTTATAAAATACTGGACACTGGTCGAGAGCCCCCCCCCACAGACACACAGAGATTGCCAGGCCAGTGAGATATATATATACACACTGCTCAAAAAAATAAAGGGAACACTAAAATAACACATCCTAGATCTGAATGAATGAAATAATCTTATTAAATACTTCTCTTCACATAGTTGAATGTGCTGACAACAAAATCACACAAAAATAATCAATGGAAATCCAATTTATCAACCCATGGAGGTCTGGATTTGGAGTCACACTCAAAATTAAAGTGGAAAACCACACTACAGGCTGATCCAACTTTGATGTAATGTCCTTAAAACAAGTCAAAATAAGGCTCAGTAGTGTGTGTGGCCTCCACGTGCCGGTATGACCTCCCTACAACGCCTGGGCATGCTCCTGATGAGGTGGCGGATGGTCTCCTGAGGGATCTCCTCCCAGACCTGGACTAAAGCATCCGCCAACTCCTGGACAGTCTGCGGTGTAACGTGGCGTTGGTGGATGGAGCGAGACATGATGTCCCAGATGTGCTCAATTGGATTCAGGTCTGGGGAACGGGCGGGCCAGTCCATAGCATCAATGCCTTCCTCTTGCAGGAATTGCTGACACACTCCAGCCACATGAGGTCTAGCATTGTCTTGCATTAGGAGGAACCCAGGGCCAACCGCACCAGCATATGGTCTCACAAGGGGTCTGAGGACCTCATCTCGGTACCTAATGGCAGTCAGGCTACCTCTGGCGAGCACATGGAGGGCTGTGCGGCCCCCCAAAGAAATGCCACCCCACACCATGACTGACCCACCGCCAAACAGGTCATGCTGGAGGATGTTGCAGGCAGCAGAACGTTCTCCACGGCATCTCCAGACTCTGTCACGTGCTCAGTGTGAACCTGCTTTCATCTGTGAAGAGCACAGGGCGCCAGTGGCGAATTTGCCAATCTTGGTGTTCTCTGGCAAATGCCAAACGTCCTGCACGGTGTTGGGCTGTAAGCACCCTCATGGAGTCTGTTTCTGACCATTTGAGCAGACACATGCACATTTGTGGCCTGCTGGAGGTCATTTTGCAGGGCTCTGGCAGTGCTCCTCCTTGCACAAAGGCGGAGGTAGCGGTCCTGCTGCTGGGTTGTTGCCCTCCTACGGCCTCCTCCACGTCTCCTGATGTACTGGCCTGTCTCCTGGTAGCGCCTCCATGCTCTGGACACTACGCTGACAGACACAGCAAACCTTCTTGCCACAGCAAACCTTCTTGCCACAGCTCGCATTGATGTGCCATCCTGGATGAGCTGCACTACCTGAGACACTTGTGTGGGTTGTAGACTCCGTCTCATGCTACCACTAGAGTGAAAGCACCGCCAGCATTCAAAAAAGTGACCAAAACATCAGCCTGGAAGCATAGGAACTGAGAAGTGGTCTGTGGTCACCACCTGCAGAACCACTCCTTTATTGGGGGTGTCTTGCTAATTGCCTATAATTTCCACCTGTTGTCTATTCCATTTGCACAACAGCATGTGAAATTTATTGTCAATCAGTGTTGCTTCCTAAGTGGACAGTTTGATTTCACAGAAGTGTGATTGACTTGGAGTTACATTGTGTTGTTTAAGTGTTCCCTTTCTTTTTTTGAGCAGTAATATAGATAGATGGATATATAGATATCTATCAATCTATCTATCAACTGATACAATAAAACATTGTTTTACAAGCATGTGTAATCCCCTACCTTTCTTCATGTCGCCCTCCAGGATGCTCCTGTGTCTGAAGATGAGTGTGTAGAAGACAGCCTGGCAGGCGTTGTAGAAGGGCCCGTGTAGCGTGATGTCACAGTAGGCCCGGGAGCCAGAGTCCTGGCTGTCTATGTATAGGTGGAGCCAGGGGACCAGCAGGTCCAGACACGCACGCACCGTACTGCAGGACGGAGAACGCAGTCAGAGAATCTTAGTTAGGGAGTTAGGAGGGACCAGAGAGTATGCTGCGTAGAACCAACCACACCCCAACATGCTCTAAGAAGCCCTTTCTGAACAGCAAAAGTACACTTTTGAATATTTAGGAGGACAGAGGGTGTGACTCACGCGACGGGCAGGAAGTTGGCACGGGCCAGGAAGCTACCCATGTAGCCAGCGGCAGATTGGCGCAGTACTGCCGGGTGAGACGGGCTCTGCAGTAACCTCCACAGGTGTTCCAGAAACGCCTCTGCCAGAGCCTGAGAGAGGGGTCAAACACACAGCCAATCAATCCAGTTACCCACTCAACCGTTCTATAGAATGTCACTACTATAAAGTCGCACGGATGCACACTGTTGTGAGTACTGACCAGTCTGAAGCTGCAGAGGTAGAAGAGGGCGTATTGAACGTGACAGGAGGCGTGTGTAGGTAGGATAAGTTTATCAAACACACACACCAGGTCCTTGTATAGATCCTTAGTCTGCTCCACATCCAGACAACCTGCCAGAGAGAGAGTAGAGGGGGGGGGGAGAGATGGAGGGGTGGAAGGGGAGAGAGAAAGGGAGCAGAGTAAGCACTGTCTTGTCATATGTCTAGTGAGTGTGTGTGAAGACCCTGTGCTCACCGTTGACGTGGCACATGTCCTTGATGAAGGCCAGCAGCACAACCATGAGAGTGTCCAGTCTCTCAGCGACAGGGTGGACCATCACATTGGTCCCTGCTGGACTGGACTTCACTGAACACACATCCTCATCCTGTGAGAGAGATGAGGGAAACGTCACACCCCATCAGTCACAAAATGGAGAACTATCACACCAGTGAGTGCTGTATGTAAACCCTAGCAGATCTAGTCAGTCACCATGTCAAAGAGGCCCTCCTCCTCCTGCTCTCCTTTCATCTCCTGCTGCACAGCGTTCTCCTCCACCTCCTCTATCTCTCCCCGAGAAGCACTCACCTGGAACACAACACACAGTGTTAGCACACAAAAAAACACCTATTTCTCAGTGAAGAACTGGAAAGCCAACACACACACACACACGCAACTGTGGCTTAACACACACACACTTACGTCCAGTTTGAGCATCCTACTGATGATGAGTTCTAGGACGTCTCGTCGTAGAGAGGGGATGTACACTGCCACCCGCAGAAGGTTATGGACATAACACTCCTGGGGAGAGAGAAAGACAACCATACTGTACAACAATCTGACAATTAAAACAACAAACATGAGGCTACCTACCGTAGCCACTGCTTACCAGGGTTCTGGAAGATTTCTGCACAAAAGGAAAGTTTTCCGTCAGAATGGGCATCAGGAAACGGCTGGTGCTGAAATGAGAAGGACGAAGAAAACATTTTGTTACCAGTTTGCATTGGGGGTCAACAATTCCCAAAGTCAGACCTGGTTCTGAAAATGATCCAGCAACATGTTGTAGGATTGTCTTATGGCTACTTACGATGGGACATATCTGGCAATCAGCTGCAGGGCCTGATGACACTGGTCAAAATTTCTTGGAAGGTCTTCAAAAATCAAGAAAGAAGACAAAGGGTTAAAATTGTGCATAAATGGAAAAGTATTTGCCGTTTTGAACTAACATCCAACGTTGAACAAGTTGGATCTGTGAACTGGGTGTCATTATACCCTTTATATTGGAATGGAACATTGATTCTGTAACGTTTGAAATAAAAACAAATTGTAACATTGAAGTAAAACTAAGATTTATGAAGAGGTCTGTCAGCCTGATAAATCAGTAACCATAAGGGGTGAGACTCCTGCAGTGAAAGTCCCCAGTGCTAGAGTCTCCGTGCATTATCTTATCTACACCTCCCCTCTTATCATCCTCACTCTTCAAGGGACTTTAGAAGTGTGCCTTGTTTCCCTAAAAGGATGAGCGGAGCAGCCTTTTACCAACCGCATTCTCAGGTCACTATTTACATTTTTTTACATTTTAGTCATTTAGCAGACGCTCTTATCCAGAGCGACTTACAGTAGTGAATGCATACATTTCATACAATTTCATACATTTTCTTTTTTTTTTCCTGTGCTGGCCCCCCGTGGGAATCGAACCCACAACCCTGGTGTTGCAAACACCATGCTCTACCAACTGAGCTACAGGGAAGGCTAGGAATTTACTGCAGTGTGTATTGCAATGAAACATTTCAGGGACTGTCCGTTGAACAATCTTGGTTTTCCATTGGAAACAGTAATGAAACAGTAATGAAACAGTAACACCTACTTTCATCGTCATCATCCGAGTCGGAGATGTCCACTCCTCCCTCACAAATCTTCACTCTCTCTGGAAAGGAAGGAAAAACAATAAGTCTTCAAAGTAGCCATATTGAGTTATCAGAATGTCCACACAGACAGACAGGAACTCACTGGGTGTGAAGTTGGAGACCACCATCTTGAGGCAGGCCCGGAGGTAGACAGTCTGAGCAGATACCAGGTTACTGAGGAAGGCCAGATACTCCTCCACCACGGCAGGGCTTCGACCCAGCCACGGCAGCCTCTGGTACACAGAGACAAGGGGTAGATACAGCATTAGAAAACTCTTCCTGGCCTGGGCAGTACTGTCCATCTCTTGATTCAAGTGTTCCATCCTCACCAGAACCACGTAGATCAGCTGCTCATGGTCTTTGCTGAGTTGTGTCACACAATTCCGGAACTCCTGCAGCCAGTTGATGATTTGGGCATCCTGTCAAAAAAAGGAAGGCATTCTATTATCATTAAGACCTCTGGAAACTTCCTTGTTACACAGTACATGTAGCATAACTGCTAGTCGTGCTCATTTACCTTGATATCTGGATCTGCCAGCTGATGTTTCAACAACTCATAGTCACTGGTGTCTCCCTTAAAAAACAACCAACCAGCAGCAAATACTGTCATACGTATACCAGGTTATAACTACATTCCAGAGTGAATCATATAAGTGTTTAAGGCATCCATGTTTGGTGTCACTGGATTGGAAATCTCACCTGTTTGAATTTCGCTAACGTGGCAACAACGTTGCCCCCAAACCGCACCGTCTTCAAGGGGGGAGTGTTCATGAAATCTCTCCCCTCAATCTCCATGCTTTACACACACGCGCTGGGGAGGGGAGGATGGCGACAATAGCACGCGAGTAAATTGACTGAGATACAGAGTGGTAAGCAAGTATTGTGAACCATAAAGCATGACAACACAATACAGTTACAAGAGCTTGCTATAAATGTGCTAGCTACCATTAGTTTGATGGTAATGCGTTTACAGCAACGTATTTGAAAGGCTTCAGTCTTACCAATCAAATTAAATAGTGTACAAATAGCTACAATTCTATTTGCAACGCAAAACGCTGTTTCGATCGTGATACAATGAAACGTGCCATCTCCATGCCGCTAACTTCACAACAGGAAGAGAAAATGGTGACCGATTTTATTTACGGAAATGAATGGTAGATTCTTCTTCCTGTACTAGCGCCGTGGTCTTCTATGGTGCATTACTGCTACCTACCGTGGCGGAGCATAGGCATATTTGATAGAACAGTTCCACCAGAACGTGCCACCTTTGCCATCGCTGCCTATCTGGATTGAGCGTTATCAATCCGACTCTAATACTGCACTCTAAATTTATTGGGAGGGATTAGAACATTGGACACTGCATTTGGGCTCCCGAGTAGCGCAGCTGTCTAAGGCGTCACTACAGTCCCTTGGTTCGAATCCAGGCTGAATCACATCCGGCCGTGATTGGGAGTCCCATAGGGCGGCGCACAATTGGCCCAGCGTCGTCTGGGTTAAGCCGTCATTGTAAATAAAAATTTGTTCTTAACTGACTTGCCTAGTTAAATAAATGTTAAATAAAATTGCAGGGAATGTTTTTTTCAAGCAGTAGTGAAATACTTGACAGCGCTTAACTCAATTTAATACGTGGTGAAATCATGCTCTGAGTGGCTCTTCCAACAGTCCATCCAGCAGGCTCCCTACATGGTGGCGCATGGGTTCAACCTGGGCATGTAGCCTGGTCTCATAGACTAGACATAACATAGTAAACGTAAATTCGGGAATATCAAAGTCGAATGATATGTTATATTTGGTATGGTTACATAAGACAGATGGTTATTATTATGGTTATGAAATTAGGGTGTTGGTTGGGGTGGATGGGTAGGCATATAACATGAATGTCTACAAATCCAAAGGTTGTGAGTTCAAATCTCATCAGGGATAACTTGAGCATTTTAGCTAATAAGCAACTTTTCAACTACTTACTACTTTTTAGCTATGCAACTGCTTAGCATGTTAGCTAACCCTTCCCCTAACCCTAACCTTAACTCTTTTAGCAAACCCTTCCCTAACCATAAGGTTAGCCACCTAGCTAGAATTTGTAACATATACTGCATTTTGCAAATTCGTAACATATAGTGTGTTTTGCAAATTCATAACATATAACATAACGTGGACATCCACAAGTGAATACATACCATATGAACCATATCACACTAAAGGGGTGTGTCGGATTTACATACAGAATATTACGAAATGCACTGAGACCAAGTTGGGGCACGAGACCAAACCAGATGCTGGCTGAGCAGAAGCAACAGTAACAGCAACAGGTCCAACAGCAACAAGCACAGCAGCAACAAGAACAGTACCTGAGGCAGTAGGCACTATGAGTATGTTCTTCTAACTATAGTTAGCTGTACAGTTATCCTACAACTCCTTTTGTTCACCATCAATTCATCCTCATTGCACCACAGACAGTACCTTTAGATACTCTGTTGTCACTATACATCAAGTGGCACATCAGTCTAAGGAACTACATCTCAGTGCTTGAGGCATCACTACAGACACCCGGGTTTGAATCCAGGCTGTATCGCAACCGGCCGTGATTGGTACACAATTGGCCCAACGTCGTCCAAGTTTGGCCGGTGTAGGCCATCATGGTAAATAAGAATTTGTTCTTAATAACTGACTTGCCTAGTTAAATTAAAAAAAATAGATTTACAATGCAACGCATTGGCTTTAGGCAAATTTATTCCCACTGATTTATCAGATATCTACTCAATACTCTCAGTCGCTATATCTCAACACTACTCATCCACTCAAAGCCCTACACATCCACTCAGACATACCTGTACACACAGTATTACATTTCGGTCATCGAAAATGTTGTGCCCATTAGGCACAAACTGGTTGAATAATTTCACCAACAAAAAAATGCAATGTGATAACTTTGAATCAACAGTAATTCAACCAGTTTGTGTCCAGTGCAGTGGCGATTTTAGCATGCAAATCTTGGTGGGGCAAACAACATTTTTTTTTTTTTTGATCCATCCCAGCAAAGCCACTACACAACACAACAATAAACAATACATTAAATGCACTATAACGGTTACAAATGGTGCCAACAAACTGTTAGAGCCTACATAAAGCTGTCCCAACACCTTACCACTGCTACACCTGGCTTTCAGCGGAGCTTTGTTTGGCAGCGAAACAGTTAATTCAGCCTCATTTACTTCCTTTAAAAAAAAACATCTTATATGGCTGACTTGCTTAAACAAATGTGGTTTCTACTGACAATTGAGATGTACAAACTATGGCATAAGGGGATGACGAGCGAACAAGAGGCAATCCGTAATTTGATTGACATTAATGAACGAGGTAGGATGGACGTAGTCAATATAACTATTTGCTCAGCACTTTTGAAATGTACAGCAACAGAATTCAGAACATGGACCTTTCTTACAGTATTCTCCCTGTACACCAAGTCAGAACCGTAGGATAAATAAAGGGGGCATATAAGCAGACAATGAAAGCTCTTACAATATTCAATTATGACATTTTGCTAAAACAGGCTATAGGCCTGTACACCAAGTCAGAACAGTAGGCTAAATTATGAGGGGGAAAGGGACCAAATTATTAGGGTGGATTGACAGCATGGCCAACGTTGAGTGTTTATCCTTTTAAGCTTGGAAAACTTGGACCACACACCCACTCCACTGAATAGCAGGCTAGTGATTTCTTTGCAATGCTTGCTGTTAGCCACTGATTCCTGCCAAACTACTCATTGGTGAATTTGTGATTTCCAATTTGTTGTGTAATGTTCATGTCCAATGGCCGATGAGCACAGATACGGTTTATCTACAATTTCATATGATAAGGATTGAAAAGGATTTGCCAGTAGATTGTCGACTTGATTCATGATGATAACTCCTAGCTTGCTAGCTAAGATTTTAAAAGTCTGATGTTGACATGATCAGTCCAATAAAGATACGCTAGATATGTGATTTTACATCATTTTATCTGTGGCCAATGACCTTGAGCCTTCTTGGATGGGCACTTCAAATGTAACTCTATGGCAGCACCCAAGGGGCTTGAATTTTCTAGCTCTACCAGTAGATTTGGCGGTGACGTAGTGTCCCCATGAGTGACAAAACACTGAGCCAATCACAGCAACTAGAGAACACTACCAACCCCTATGCTCAGTATTTTTCAGTTGCTGCCCAACCACCACAGAAAGCACTGAGCTACATTTTACATTTTAGTAGATGCTCTTATCCAGAGCGACTTACAGTAGTGAATGCATCCATTTCATTTCATCCATTTCATTTTCCATACTGGTCCCCCATGGGAATCAAACCCACAATCCCAGCATTGCAAACACCATGCTCTACCAACTGAGCCACACAGCTAGGCTGAAACACCTGCATTTTGGAGCTGCTTTACTCAAGAAAGCAAAAAAGAGACCAAGTTTGCATGCTGCTTTATTAACTCAATGATTTTACATTTTTACATTGTTTGCAAACTGATATGTGACACGTATTAATGACAAAATAACATTCAAAACAGGGAACAAAAAAAAAATATATATGTATATACAGTACTTTCGAAAGTATTCAGACCCCTTGAATTTTTCCAAATTTTTTATTCTAAAATGGATTAAATAAATAAATCCACTCAGCAATCTGCACACCCCATAATGACAAAGTGAAAACAGATTTTTATAAATTATTGCGCATTGTATACTCAATGCCAGTACACTAAACATGTGAAAAGTTTCTTCCACCCCAGATCGGTTTGAGATATAGAAATCTAAAGTACCATCAATTGCAATTCTAGCAACGTGATCTACGTGATTCGCTGCCTGTGCGGCCTATTTTTTGGAGGAGAACCTCAAGGGAGTTACGCACTAGAACAGGGTTCCCCAACTGATTTTGGCCCACAGGTGGTTTTATTTGGCCCCCCAATCTTTCTGAGACAAATTGTTATATATTTTTTTTGTATTATTTTTGGGGGCATGAAAGACTGTAAAAACACCAGGAAATCAGCTCCAAGTCATTTTAATTTAAGAAATCTGTTCCCAAGTATTCTCAAATGTAAACAAGGTTTAAAATTATAATGTTTTAGTCAAACATTATATCTGTTTGGGCTTCTTGCAGGCAATTTGCAATGCACAAATTATTTGTCATTTTGTTCCGCCCACCGACCTTCCACTTAAGAAAGAAAATTGGCAAGTGGCTGAATCTAGTTGATGATCCCTGCACTAGAATGTATGAGCACTGAAGTGCCTTTTGACATGCTGACCCCAACAGCCCAGTGGCCCTCCATTTCAAAGAGTGAGGACACTCACTTAGTGAGTTCTTCTACTTTGGAATTGAACAAGTCAGCAAAAACAAACGCAGTGCCGATGTTGACTAACACGGAAGTTCCAGAGAGATGATCTGAATCCATTCTTTAGATACTTTAGTCCCCAGAGGTATTAACCTAGAGAAGGACTATAGTATTATTTTGTGAAGGGCTGCATCCCTTTGTTTGTCAAGTGACAACCCCCCAAACCAGTTTTAGATCTCTTTTCCTAAGCTTTTGATGTTTTTTGTTGTTATCCCTAGTTTTGCTTAGCCCTGTTGTTTATATTCCAATACCCAACATATTGAACATGTATTATATAGTAAAGGTTGTATATCAATTACACCTACTGCAGTTGAAACCAGTTTCTCTACTGCAGTTGAAACCAGTTTTTACTGGTTCCACTTGTGTAGTTCATCACTAGGTGGAGACATTGACCACAGTACCTCACACCCTGAGTATCAACCTGTATGGTCTACCACACCATCTCTCATTAACACCACCAGTTTAAGAGTTTTCTCCCTAATTGTCTGCCCCATGCCCCATATGAACTTGTCCATTCCCTTTGTGATTATTCTGAAAAATGCCATTGAAGGCCGAAAACGTAAATCTTTTAAACTTGCTTAATAAAAGTAGGAATTTTTAATGGCGAGCGAGCCTTGCGCCTTTTCCTTTCCAATGATGTTTACACATTTTTAGGTTGCACCTCGACTCACATTGGTTGAGCACCCTCTACTTCTTTCCAAATGGGTCCAGAGGCTGTCATAACCTGCTTGGGTAGTGAGGGATGGATTTTTTTCTCAAAGACTTTACCACTTTCCAGAATTTACCTGGATTTCCACCACACTCAGATACACAATTCAAAAAGTATATTGACTTTACTTATCTAACCAGAGTAAGACATCTATTTCTCAAATGTCTGAAGAACTGCCAGTCACAGGAAGAATCAGTCAATCTAGCCTTAGATTGACTTTCATGAAATATTTCTGACAATTCATGCATGAACTATGGGTTACATATGTCCTTTACCCTTCATCTCTTATGTGGGGGATTATTATCTACAACAGCGTTAAATAGAGAGGTAAAACGTTTAAGGGCCTGATCCGAGTCAGAGATAGAGGACACACCCTCCCAATCATGCAACCCCAAGTCATACAGGAAATGTTGTTCATTGAAAGTTTCTATAATGTCTCTTTTTAATAATGCGTGTACATGATTTAGGTAGCTTAGTATCGCTAATGCAGCAATGGGACAATGGTCACTGAGCTTGTTAGCAAAGATTCCATTAGCTCTATACTTTCAGAATGATATCCAAAAGAGTTGATTTCTCAGGGTGTTTTAAGTTGGGGGAAGCTGATTTAGTTACCAGTTGAGTTAAATTTAGCTCAGTACAAATATATGTCAGTCTAACTGATACTGGCATCAACCAATCCAGGTTAAGATCACCCAAAATTCAGAATTCAGAATGAGTATAGTCAGCAAGTCCGATAATTTGCTAAGAGCAATTTGGGGGGCAATAAACTCCCAATAAAGTTAGTTGGGCATTATGACAAAGGCCCACATTTAGGACAATCCATTCAAATTGCTTGGGGACAAAGGTGGTAATACACACAGTAACATTCAAGTTGTTCTTCATGAATTTGGAGATACCTCCACTTCTGCCAGCACTGTCAGATCTTTAAACATTATATCCATTTAGAGACATATCAGAGTCTGGCACATACCTTTTTAACCAAGTCTCAGTAATTAACAAAATGTCAGAGTTAGTTTGAGAAGCCAGAATTTCAATAAGATCCGTTTTCGAAATCAAACTTCTGATATTTACATGAATCAGCCCAAGACCACAGCTGTGGGATTTCAGATAGTCTCTAACACAAACATGCTGTGATCAGTAGGTAACCCTCTATATGAAATGGCCATGGGGTTGGCTTGAAATTCTATAGTAAAAAGATAGCTTAGAACTGTGCAATTTGGTCTATGCCTTGAACAAGGACGTGGAATAATACAAGACTCGATTAGGGTTACCTGTTTCGGCCAGTTTCAGGTTACCTGTAATTGCATTACTGTTTTCAAGCGAATACAAAATTCTACTCTAGGCTGCAGTGAAAATCCCATTTGAATAACGGCGACAAAGGCCTGTGATTTGAATGTTTCATTGCATTTGGATCAGTTGTGAGTCTACTCTAGACCGTTTATAAGGTCTCGAAAGGCGCGGTAGCAGGCCAGTCTGGGTGTATTTTTACTTTTGATACTGAGACTCGCTGTCTGTTGCAGATCAGCGTTCTTCCTGGTAGGTCCAGTTATTCAGGAACACTTAATGCGCGCTCTGTCTCCTCTCCAATCCAAGGGTCTATTCCTCGTGCACATAGAACCTAACACTTTAATATAACCTACAAATATGATTCCAGCCTCCTCAAAATGGTTTAACATTAACCAGGTTTCCATCCAACTTTTTTATGCGAGTAAAGAGTGCCACGACATCACGGGAGAGCATGCAGTTTATTAGGCTACAGATTAAATCATTTATGATGACTTTCACAGGGTGGTGGTGAAAGTGAATGCTGATGAGTTTAATGCTCCTTTCAATAAATATCGATAGTCTTATTCTGGTGACATGATGATCGATGTTTGGTGCCGTTTGATAAATAAAAATAATCTTGCACTTTTGTCCATAATAGTCTCATGTTGGCTATACCCACTCTGTATGTGAGCTGTTGGCTAGAGCACAGGTGCCAGTACGAGAGTGGCCACATTCGCTATACCTATGCTACATTATTTTGTGTGGCAAAACCATCAGTAGGCCTAAAGTTAAAAATGCGATGGAAACCCATTTAACTTGTTGTTTTTTATTCGGTGCATGGGAATTTAACAGCAGAAGTTAACTTTATGTGCACTACGTATTTCCACACATACCTTTCTTTCATACATTTTTATTCAAGAGCCAACGCTGCAAGAGCATATAAAGAACATGTACTAAACATACAAAATATATCTTTGCTGTCTTTACAAAGGCCGTAATTACATTCACATGTTAAGGTACATTTTGGTTGTACAGAGCAAATATTTCAAGTCTAAATAAGAATACAAATTGGATAACGCCACAGGAAAAATACAAGAAAAAAAAGAAAAAAGAACAGAAATGACAGAATAAAACCAGTACGATTTGTCAGGAACTCTGACCAGACACCTTCATACCTATTACAGACTGGCTAATGTGTTGGTCCAGTGTCACTTTGATTATGCCTGAAGATCATGGTTCACCAGCAGCCCCAAATATGTAAAGAATAAGCTACAGGCCAGACAAAACAAGCTTGTAAGAATTGTTCTTAAACTCCCCCCTCATAGTCAACTTGAGGTCGAGCATGTTTTGGTATGTACCTCTGTAATTTGTTTGTATCTATGTAATTATATATGTATTTATGTACAGAAAAAGCAGGGACCACAATGGAAATAAGTTCCCGACTTTATTGTGCAATCCCCGTCACAACAATCTTTGTACTTTGTGTATACTGTATACGTATTTTTTTACCTGTCACAATTATCAATCAATCCAAACTGTGCAACGGCCATCTGATGAATGGAAAGCGACATCTGTTACAAAAAAACTAAAAGTTTAATAACATTCAAAGATTGTCAAGGCAAGGACTCGATACTGCGTAGGCCTACAAGGTAGGGGAGGAAGTACTTTCTGTTTGTCGAAATTGACATAGTCTATTTGTTGTGGTGTTGAGAAAGCAAACCATGATACTGAAGTGGCCGAAGTCTGTATGCTTTGTTTATTGGTTGCCATTGCCACAGAAAGTTGTTGGGGGGAAATGTGTTGCATATATTTTATATAATTATAAATAGGCCGTCATTGTAAATAAGAATTTGTTCTTAACTGACTTGCCTAGTTAAAAAATACAAATAATAATAATAATAATAATATGGCATCAAAATGTTAAATCTGATTTCCCCCTAGCTGATCATTGTCTGCAGCCGTAGTGTCGTAGTGTAATACATCGTAGTGTAATGAAACAGGGAGCGAGAGTGAGCTCGCCCATGGAGGTCGGTGAAACCCCCACCTTCTGGCCGGTAGCCCTGCGTGACATCGACTGTGCCACAAAAGTATGCTGAAGTGGCAAAGTCGATATGCACGTTTATAAGCAGGGTCGCTAGTTATTGTTATCTCTGGTCGTAAACATAATTTTAAATCAATTATATGGGGGGTGCAATTTATTTTACAGTACAAGGGGAAGGTCATGTGAAACTTCATTATCAACATATTTTGCTATTATTTCACAGGAGGTTGGTGGCACTGGGTCGTGGTAACGACTGGAGCGGTGATAGTGGAATGCTATGAAATACATCAAACACATGATTTCCAGGTGTATGATGCCATTCCATTTTCTCCATTCTGGTAATTATTATGAGCCGTTCTCCCCTCTACAGCCTCCTGTGGTTTGTTTGTAGAGTGATTCAGTTGGTTTTAGAATGGTGGACTTCCTAAATATTAATTTACCATTTGGTCTCCTCCCACTCTATATCATCGCATCTCTACACCGTGTCTGCAACATACTTGTCGTGGGCTTGGCTACATAGGTCTACACACAGCTACATGGAGCTCTCTGTAAACGTATTTAGGAAGCTCGGTGGTTGTGGGGGAGCGCAGCTCTAGCTCTATATGCGGTGCAATTTCAGCAGTCAACTTCAAATTTAAAAAGGAGGTTTTAACTGTTACTGTCCTGGCGTCGGACCTATTCGAGATTTTTTTTGCCCCTTGCCGGAGAAGAGGGTTTTGTCTAGGAGGGATACAGCTTTTGTAAAAATTTACTTTTCATAGCATTTAGGAGAAGGGTTAGGTTTAGCTAAAATGCACAAAAAAGTACTTTGACGTCAATTTGACAAAAGCTGTAATCCATCTAGACATGACCAGAGAAGAGGCGAGAGGGAGGGGGCAAGAGTGCGTAATGACGGATAAAGAGCATGAAGGAGGCGACGGGAGAACGGGAAGAAGAACATCCGACAAAGATCAGGTTTGGTTTACTATTCCAAACACGTGTCACGTAATTTCGTACATTAAATAGCCCGTGTCTTTTTAGCATTATTTTATCCCAAATTAGCTGCTTTTGAGGCAGCGGTACTCTTCCCGTGGACCAAAAAGTGAACAAAACAGCATATCAAATACAAAATATACATAAATATACACTGTATATATACAACAGTATGTGGACACCGCTTCAAATGAGTGGATTCGGCTATTTCAGCCAGGTGTATACAATCGAGCACACAGCCATGCAATCTCCCTAGACACATTGGCAGTAGAATGGCTTTACTGAAGAGCTCAGTGACTTTCAATGCTGCACCTTTCCAACAAGTCAGTTCGTAAAATTTCTGCCCTGCCAGAGCTGCCCAGTTTAACTGTAATTGCTGTTATTGTGACGTGGAATGTCTAGGGGTAACAACTGCTCAGCTACGAAGTGGTAGGCCACACAAGCCCAATAATGTTTGTACCATGTTGTGTTGTCATGTGTTGCTGCCTTGCTATGTTGTTGTCTTAGGTTTCTCTTTACTAGTGTTCTGTTGTCTCTCTTGTTGTGATGTGTGTTTTGTCCTATATTTATATTGTATTCATTTTTATTTTTTTATCCCAGGCCCCGTCCCCTCAGGAGGCCTTTTGGTAGGCCGTCATTGTAAATTAGAATTTGTACTTAACTGACTTGCCTAGTTAAATGAAAGTAAAAAAAAAAAAATATTAATAAATAAATAAAAAGCTCACAGAATGGGATTGCCGAGTGCTGAAGCGCATAAAAATTGTCTGTTCTTGGTTGCAACACTCACTGCCGAGTTCCAAACGGCCTCTGGAAGGAAAGTCAGCACAATAACTGTTTTGTGGGGAGCTTCATGAAATCACTTTCCATGGCCTATTAGCCACACACAAGCCTAACCATGCTCCATGCGCAGTGTAAAGCTCGCTGCCATTGGACTCTGGAAACGCGTTTTGGTGGATGGAACGCTACCTGCCCGACTGCATAGTGTCAACTGTAAAGTTTGGTGGAGGAGGAATCATGATCTGGGGCTGTTTTTCATGGTTCTTCCTAGGCCCCTTAGTTCCAGTGAAGGGAAATCTTACAGCATACATTGACATTCTATAGTACAGTTTGGGGAAGGCCCTTTCCTGTTTCAGCATGACAATGCCCCGTGCACAAAGCGAGATCCATACAGAAATGGTTTGTCGAGATTGGTGTGGAGGAACTTTTATTTATTTCTCCCCCAATTTTTGTGGTATCCAATTGGTAGTTACAGTCTTGGTTCATTGCTGCAACTCCCGTACGGACTCAGGAGAGCGAAGGTCGAGAGCCGTGTGTCCTCCGAAACCCAACCAAGCCGCACTGCTTCTTGACACAATGCCTGCTTAACCCAGAAGCCAGCCACACCAATGTGTCAGAGGAAACACGTACACTTGGCAACCGTGTCAGCGTGCATGCACCCGGCCCGCCACAGGAGTCGCTAGAGCGTGATGGGACAAGGACATCCCTGCCGGCCAAACCCTCCCCTTATGGACGACGCTGGGCCAAATGTGCACCACCCCATGGGTCTCCCGGTCGCGGCCAGCTGCGGCAGAGCCTGGACTTGAACCAGGATGTCTAGTGGCACAGCCTTGGGCCACTGCTCCACTCTGGATGCTGTGGAAGAACTTGACTGGCCTGCACAGAGCCCTGATCTCAATCCCATCGAACACCTTTGGGATGAATTGGAACGCCGACTGTGAGCCAGGCCTAATCGCCCAACATCAGTGCCCGACCTGGCTCTTGTGGCTGAATGAAATCAAGTCCCCGCAGCAATGTTCCAGCATCTAGTGGAAAGCCTTCCTAGAAGAGTGTAGGCTGTTATAGCAGCAAAGGGGGGGCCAACTCCATATGGATGCACATGACTTTGGAATGAGATGTACGACAAGCAGGTGTCCA
The DNA here is from genome assembly GCF_901001165.1 of Salmo trutta. Lineage (NCBI taxonomy): Eukaryota > Metazoa > Chordata > Actinopteri > Salmoniformes > Salmonidae > Salmo > Salmo trutta. Next base: position 25,851,908 of record NC_042988.1, on the reverse strand, counting down.
CATACTTTTGGTCATGTAGTGTACATTTATTATTTAGTCATTCAGCAGACGCTCCCATCCAGAGCGACCAACAGCTAGTGCATTCTTCTTAAGATAGCTAGGTGAGACAACCACATATCACAGTTGTATCCCAACCACATATCACATAGGCTATGTAATACAAATGCGAAATATAATAGGTGAAAAATATTTTTTATAAAAAAATACAAAATGCATAGAAATGTCTCATCAGTCCCCGTTGTGCCATAAGGTGTTCTTTTTGTTCTTCTTTGGGTATTGGCAAGCCAAAATTGTGTGTGAACGGTAGCCTACTATAGCATATGCAGAAAGTGTTTTCTGTTTCTGTGTTAAATATTTCACTGAATGCAGAAAGTATAGTATTAACTGACTTTTATTATAGAATAAATAACGTTTATCACAAAATAAATCAATTTAGATGTAAAATTGCAGTAGCCTATGTCATTCCTCTCCATTTCCTGGTATTTCTTTATTTAACCAATTGCTCTCTTTTCTGTTGCTGAAATTCAGTAGGCTAAAGTGTTACAGAACCAGTAAACTTGTAACTTAATCTTGATCTTACAGTTCCACCTAACCTGTTGTACCCTAATCTTGATATAGCCTACATTCATCAATGCCAGTAGCTTTACATTCATCAATGCCAGTAACTTTACATTCATCAATGCCAGTAGCTTTACATTCATCAATGCCAGTAACTTTACATTCATCAATGCCAGTAACTTTACATTCATCAATGCCAGTAACTTTACATTCATCAATGCCAGTAGCTTTACATTCATCAATGCCAGTAGCTTTACATTCATCAATGCCAGTAACTTTACATTCATCAATGCCAGTAACTTTACATTCATCAATGCCAGTAACTTTACATTCATCAATGCCAGTAGCTTTACATTACTCAATGCCAGTAGCTTTACATTCATCAATGCCAGTAGCTTTACATTACTCAATGCCAGTAACTTTACATTCATCAATGCCAGTAATTTTACATTCATCAATGCCAGTAACTTTACATTCATCAATGCCAGTAGCTTTACATTCATCAATGCCAGTAGCTTTACATTCATCAATGCCAGTAGCTTTACATTCATCAATGCCAGTAGCTTTACATTCATCAATGCCAGTAGCTTTACATTCATCAATGCCAGTAGCTTTACATTCATCAATGCCAGTAGCTTTACATTCATCAATGCCAGTAGCTTTACATTCATCAATGCCAGTAGCTTTACATTCATCAATGCCAGTAACTTTACATTCATCAATGTCAGTAGCTTTACATTCATCAATGCCAGTAACTTTACATTCATCAATGCCAGTAGCTTTATATTCATTGGCAAAAATCTACCTCCTCAAGGCTCTAGAGTATAAAGCTATTGCGTTTGGCAAATATTGTTTTAATAAATCTGCACAACTGCAAATGGGAGACAAGAATAGCTGAATTCTCAATCCTTGTGACAGTTACTTACTCATCAATGTAGGCAAGGCCTACTACTGTAGGCTTGCTGTTTTGTTCATACCTTCTAACAAGGTTCTTTATGACTTTATTGCATTTTTTTGTTGACGTTTAACCGGTTTTTGAGTGGCAATGACGGGATAATGTCTGCGTTGTTGTAAAAACATAACGCTGTTGTGACACGCGCGTCTCGAATCATCAGGGCAGGCTAGTCCATCTTTTTCATGCATGAACTGATAGGACGAGAGGTTGGACATACGACTAATTTAAGTTGTACAGCAGCTGCCAACTGTCCCACAAAGTAGTTTATAAAAAACATGACTTTTAGTGTCCTCTGGTCTCTTGACATACAAAAGCTGAAAGGTTTTTCTACCCCTATTTGAAAGGAGTGAAAAAGCAAAACTGTGTGACAATTGTCCCATAAGTTCTGTATATATATGCAGCCTCTCAAACTAAACTTGAGAATTTAAATTACACAATTTGTGTCAGTCACAAAAGATAAGGCATGATAGCCCACATGCTGGTATGGTAGTACTATGCATTACATTCATTGTTCCCGAGAAATAGAAACAAAGGAGAGATAAGACTGGACAAAACTCTGTTCAAGAGAGAGCAAATAGAGACAAAGACCACGTTTCCATCCACAGTTTCTATGGGACTACTGTCATACCGAATAGAAAATCACAACAGCTGTGATGGAAACAGGAAGTGGCGGTATAATTATATAAATGTGACAATTTGTTCGTTCCACATGGAGAAATATTTTTGTGTCTGTAAAATTAATCCGCATGAAATGGCTATGGAAAATGCATTTATGTGCAAATACTGATATAAAAGCATTATATTGAAGTAAACTTGGATTCACATGATTATATGTGTTGTCCTCCTATGACTTGGATGCAATTTATTACCCTACAGATTATGTTATGATGAACTTCAGAGTGGTGAAAGTGCACAGTGATGAGCTTGGTGCTCTTTTCCAATAAATACCCAGGGTCTTATTCTGGTGACATGATGATCGATGCTTTGATTTATTAGGGTCCCCATTAGCCAATGGCAACAGCTAATCTTACTGGGGTCCGACATATAACGAAAAAGACATTACAGACAAAGACTTTACAATTTACATACATTTAAAAACATGAACATGTAGTGTGTTTGTGTGCATCTATCAGTTACACATGTTACTACATACACACAACAAGTAGGTAACATGGGGGAGAGGTGTTGTGCCGCGAGGTGTTGCTTTATTTGTTTTTGGAAACCAGGTTTGCTGGTCACTTGTGCTATATAAGATGGAATGGAAGTCCATGCACTCATGACTCTGTATAATACTGTATGTTTCCTTGAATTTGTTCTGGACCTGGGGACTATAAATAGACCCCGGGTGGCATGTTGCTTGGCTGCCATTTGACAAATACAAATATTCTTCTTTTATGCATTATGATCTCATCATGTAGGCTAGCCTATCGGCACTTTATCTGTGAACTGTTGTCTGGACCACATGTGCCAAGACCAGAGTGGGCACATTTATTATTAAAAAGCAATGAAAACAAATGTAATTTTATACTTGAAAATGTAAGCGAAAATTGACCATTTATGTGCACCAAGCTTATTTTAGAAGGGTATAATGCTTTGTTTTTGTTTCAACTGCTGATTGGCCCTTTAAATGTGAAGTCAAACTCAATGTGACTTGGATTCAAAAATAATAATGCTAAGACTGGTGGAAGGAAACTCTCTCGCCCATGTTTACACCAATCCAATGCTTTTTCACCTCAGTAGGACATGCAAGAAGAATCAAGTTGGCTACCAAGACGATTACCCCATGCGGATAAATTATATGAAGCATAAAAAAAGCCAAGAATAAGATGATGGAAACAGGAGATCATTTCATAAATGTCGACAGACAATTTGTTCATTCCACATGGTGGGATCTTTTTGCCGGTAAAATGAATGACGTTAAAGGAAACTTGGAGTTACATGATGGTATGTTATGTGGTCCTCCCACTACAACTCGGAAAAGCATGTGGTTTATTATGCTACAGAGGAAATAAGTTATGATGAACTTCACAGGAGACATGATGATCGATGATTGGCAGCCATTTGACAAATATAAATAATCTTGCTCTTGTCCATAATAATCTAATAATTTGCTAATTAACACAACAGTTTTTATGACAAAACCATCAGTAGCCTACAGTTTGAAAATGTGATGGAAATACATTGAACAGGCAGAATTGAAACGCTCACAGCAGTAGAAATCCTATTTTTCGAGCTGAAAGACAATGGCCAGAACTTACCCATGATGTTGCACAATAATTTAAGTCCATAAGTCCTCTTCAACAAGGTTCACAGGATGATAGAAAGGACAGTATCAGTTGGTTATCAAAGAAAGCACTCTATCATGTAGGAACTATCATGTGAAATCCTTACCATGTTTATCTCAATACCACAAGGATGATGCAAGTGAAGTTTAGTTTAGTGCTGTAGGTTTGTTATTTTTGAATGCAACAGGTAATCATTCTTAGTCATTAGTTAATGTAATGAGTTTATATAGCAATTCTGGGGTCAATTTGACTAATGGTTTACGTTAAGATTTGTGAAATATTTTCAGCATTAGTGTGTGTATATAGCTATATTGTGGTCATCATTGACAAAATAAAGTCCAGGAATTCAATATTTGTGTGTAAATGATTTAAATCTCAGTTGATACACTCCACATCAGCGTTCCAAAATACATCAATACAATCTCACAGCTGTAATACGCAGACTTCCGGGTTTCTAATTTTCCTGAATAATAGATCCACTTTTCACTATGTTCATACCACATAGTTGCTCTATTATTTGATTGATACAGATATACTCATCACAATAATTATTTTGGCTTGCCCATATTTTATATATATTTTTTGCATTAGACAATAGTCATTGCTCTGGCACCAGTGGCAGCAGGTAGCCTAGTGGTTAGAGTGTTGGACTAGTAACCGGAAGGTTGCAAGATCGAATCCCCGAGGTGACAAGGTAAAAATCTGTCGTTCTGCCCCTGAACAAGACAGTTAACCCACTGTTCCTAGGCCGTCATTGAAAATAAGAATGTGTTCTTAACTGACTTGCCTAGTTAAATAAAGAATTAAGTGGGATACTAATGACATCCATAGTGCAGCCATCAAAGGGTGCAGTGACTTTATATTCACACAGCTTCTAAGTACATATACATAAGGTTTACATACCAAATTTCATGGCCCCATGTTGTTCGGTTCAGTTCTTATATCCTTGGTGTCATCTAGTGGTGTAGCGTGGCCCACTTAAAATGCAGCAACTAATCATTCTCAAATTCATTGAGTTAATATGATTTATCATTCATGAGAAGAAAATGTATGTTTTTTTTCTTCTCAAAACCATTAGACTGATGTAATAGTCTAAATACAAAATCTGGAGTGAATCTGACTTATGGTTCATGAGAAGATGATGATTGCAGATGATTTTGAGTATTAGCGTTACATATATGATTTAGTAGTTAATTGTTTATTTTTATGTCAATAGCAAATTCATTGTGGTTCATCTTAGGTACTGGCCATAACAGTGATGAGACAAGTTGATAGGCCACTGTGGAGTGGATTTACAGTGGTTTAAATGGACAATCCCTTAGTTTGAGAAAAGCTAATTTAAGACGTACCAAAGGCCTACATTCCAAATTGTGCCATTTAGTCCTATAGTTCATGAGAAGTATTTTTTTGCATATTAGCGTATGTGCTAATAAGCATCTACTGGTATAGTGTGGTCATCTTTGAATGCATCAATGTTATTTTTTCAAACTCTTTAGGAACTATTGTGATGAGTCTAAAGAACACATATGGAGTGAATTTGACTCTTAGTCCAAGAGAAGAAGATTTTTATGATTATTTTAAAGTGTTTCGTAGTCAAAAAAGTGAGTTGTTAAGCTTCCTCCTTTTTTATAATATCAATGCCAAACATATGCTATGACATGGTAATGTTTTTGATGACCCTAAAATGTTTCAAGTTGACAGGCCATTGGAGTGGATTTACAAAGGATTTAAATGGACACGTAAAATTGGACTTCCTGATTTATCGATAACTCAGCCGACCCTTAAGGCCGGCGTGATTTAGGGCTTCTAACCCCTTTTAAACATTGTGTGTTTAAGCTACATACCGCTGGGTTGTACCATTTGGATTTGTCTATTTATTCTACATCAGTTGGTAACAACCATTATGTGTTATTGAAAGGGGCTGAGCTAGAGCAGTTTTTGTGAGACAAGGGCGGACCCAGAAGGGGCCCCGGGCCGGGTCTTTTTTTACAAAAACGCCTGTAGAGTAAGAATGGTTTGCGCTTTTAATAGTTTGTAGCTATCTATGAAAAAGCTGAGACTCTCATGAACACGTGTAACATGTTTTGCTCTATGACGCTCACAAGCTACACAATAGTTGTTAGAAGGTAAGGGGTTCTTCAACATAGAATATCATAGGAAATCCCGGGACAGAGTGTCTATAATACATTAATAAGCTCACGTAGTTGCTGTCACAAACTCCACACAGTTGTCAGTGACTAGTTGGATATTAATTTCTCAATGAAGAAACAATTTTTGTACTACAGCATTCAAATAAATAGATTTTTATCAGGTTTTTGCTTTGGCGGACCTTTTTTGTTGTTGACATTTGTCAATAAAACTCATGATATAGTTTTGTGTTCTATGTGTAGTCCTGGTTGTCCTGAAAAGAAAATGGTAAAACAGTTCAGTTCATTGTGAGGCAAAATATAAGGTCTGGATATGAAGGTCAGAATTATAATATTTTCTTTGCTTGGGTCTTGGGACTGATAGATTTTACCAATCCCTTTGGCTTTTATCAAACTGTCAAATTTGATACTATTTGGTTCATGAGAATACGTTTTCCAAAATATCCAAGATGGAGGAAAATCTATCCTGATGGACCTTATGAGTCCTTGTGGCAAATGTATTCAGCATGCGGAAACAGCCTACATACAAAGTTTAAAGTCTCTAGGTCAAACGGGGAAACAGATATGAGGGTTTGTGAGACTGCTTATAACAGCGACCCCTGTAGGCCAATCGGTGCCATTATTTTTGACCAAGTTACTATGTCCTCTAGTTTCTGTGTGCCAAATTAGAAAAAAAGTTAACAATCTATGCTTAAGTTATTTGACCATTTCAAGGAGAACTAACAAAACCCCTAAAATATGGAAAATGGAAATGTAGCCTATGTCAATTACAATGATTTAGTTAACACACCCTGTCCACTACCTAGCATCTGAAACAAAATACGGTGTTGTGAATTGGGTATTCACAGAGTCATGCATTTTTGTCTTACCTGGTCTGTGAGAAGATTCTAGCTAGTGTATCCCTCTGACTGTTATTCGACTGTTGTTGGATGTGGCTGTCCAGTTTATCAAGTCCCAGATTCCATCCAGCAGGCTCCCAATTACTTTTTCTGATTTTTAAAATAAAAATTCAAGTACAATTTGCTCTTTAGCGCCATCAGTTGACTACCTGATAGGCCAGATCCAGAAGAACTGAGCGCACATTTCAGCACCCCAGGATGTCCATTTACTTTGCAGTCCCCCCTCATAGCAAATAGCTGACAAAACAATCCAAGCACTGGGCGCACAGCCTGGGCACCCGGAGCTCCTGCTGGCAGAGTAGTAACTGAGCAGCTTGTTTTGTGTACATACATTTACTGCACTTTTATGAGCATTTTAAGAACATAAGTGTGTTATATAATTCATTATTTATTAGAGAAACACTTTTCCATCATTTGTCACTACAAAAAAAGTTCCTGTCAAACAGATAAACATTTTGTGGATATTTTATAACCTTTCTCCTATTTAGTTGCCCTTTCCATTACACGTGTCACAAGTTTATTTTGCGACATTGTTTTTGTTGAATATACCTGGGTCATTGGAAACCTGCCTATTGAGAGAGGAAGGTATTTCTCTTGTCTAGTGATACCTTTAATCTTGTCCACTCATTTTCCTCTCTCTAATGTACTCTGTTGAATGAGTGGACAGTCAATATTTGTGTATATATATATATATAGAGAGAGAGGGTGTGTGTGTGTTTTTTTTTTATTTGACCTTTATTTAAGCATGGAGTCATGCTGAAACTGCGCTCCTCTTTCTCAGATGAGCCCAGCATGAAAACATCAAATGATTACACTATACTGTACATATCTACAGTATATACACATGGAAAAGCAAACACAAAACACGAACACCTAAATACAATCATGAAACAAACACATTCTTCAGTAAAAATGCCCTCTAACAACCGCCTGATTTGCCCTAGAAGGACCAACTTTAAGGATGTTTGGAGATCATTCCACATGAGAGGCGCAAAAAACTAAAAGCAAATTAACCTAAATCGGTGGATTTTTTAAATTTAACCAGGTAGGCCAGTTGAGAACAAGTTCTCATTTACAACTGCGACCTGGCCAAGATAAAGCAAAGCAGTGCGACACAAACAACACCACCGAGTTACACATGGAATAAACAAACGTACAGTCAATAACACAATAGAAAAGTCTATATACAGTGTGTGCAAATGAAGTAAGATTAGGGAGGTAAGGCAATAAATAGGCCATAGTGGTGAAATAATTACAATTTAGCAATTAAACACTGGAGTGATAGATCTGCAGAAAAAAACATTATGGGGATGAGGTAGTTGGGTGGGCTATTTACAGATGGGCTATGTACAGGTGCAATGATCTGTAAGCTGCTCTGACAGCTGATGCTTAAAGTTAGTGAGGGATATATTAGTTTCCAGCTTCAGTGATTTTTGCAATTCGTTCCAGTCATTGGCAGCAGAGAACTGGAAGGAAAGGCGGCCAAAGGAGGAATTGGCTTTGGGGGTGACCAGTGAAATATACCTGCTGGAGCGTGTGCTACGGGTGGGTGCTGCTATGGTGACCAGTGAGCTGAGATAAGGCGGGGCTTTACCTAGGAAAGACTTATAGATGACCTGGAGCCAGTGGGTTTGGCGACGAATATGAAGCGAGGGCCAGCCAACGAGAGCATACAGGTCACAGTGGTGGGTAGTATATTGGTCTATGGTGACAAAACGGATGGCACTGTGATGGACTGCATCCAATTTGTTGAGTAGAGTGTTGGAGGCTATTTTGTAAATGACATTGCCAAAGTCAGGGACCGGTAGGATAGTCAGTTTTACGAGGGTATGTTTGGCAGCATAAGTGACGGATGCTTTGTTGCGAAATAGGAAGCCAATTCTAGATTTAATTTTGGATTGGAGATGCTTAATGTGAGTCTGGAAGGAGAGTGAAGCATATTGAAGGAATCTCAAGGTTTGGCCATTCCTGAGTCCGGGTCTGGTAACTTATAAGTGTGAAGGTTAACACTGAGGTAAGGTATGGCGGAAGCATATGCAAGAGGGCTTTATAGACAAAAAGAGCACAATGTTTCGCTCTTAGACTTCAAGGACGGTCAGCCTACTTTCTGATACAAAATGCAATGATGTGTACTGCTGCACAAATGCATCGCTGCACAGCTATTTTGAGGTCTCTCCAGAGATGTTTGTTCTGGTTCAAGTCCGGGCTCTGGCTGGGCCACTCAAGGCCGTTCAGAGACTTGTCCCGAAGCCAGTCCTGCATTGTCTTGGCTGTGTGCTTACGGTCATTGTCCTGTTGGAAGGTGAACCTTCGCCCCAGTCTGAGGTCCTGAGCGCTCTGGAGCAGGTTTTTATCAAGGATCTCTCTGTACTTTGCTCCGTTCATTTTTGCCTCGATCCTGACTAGTACCCCAGTCTCTGCCACTGAAAAACATCCCCACAGCATGACGCTGCCACCACCATGCTTAACCGTAGGGATGGTGCCAGGTTTCCTCCAGACGTGACGCTTAGCATTCAGGCCAAAGAGTTGAATATTGGTTTCATCAGACCAGAGAATCTTGTTTCCCATGGTCTGAGAGTCTTTAGGTGGCTTTTGGCAAACTCCAAGCGGGCTGACATGTGCCTTTTACTGAGGAGTGGCTTCCATTTGGCCACTCTACCATAAAGGCCCTTATTGGTGGAGTGCTGCAGAGATGGTTGTCCTTCTGGAAACTTCTCCCATCTCCACAAATAACATTTTAGTGCTCTGTCAGAGTAACCATTAGGTTCTTAGTCACCTCCTTGACCACGGCCCTTCTCCCCTATTGCTCAGTTTGGCCGAGGGGGCAGCTCTAGGAAGAGTCTTGGTGGTTCTAAACTTCTATTTAAGAAATATCGAGGCCACTGTGTTCTTGGATCTTCAATGCTGCAGAATTGTATTGGTACCCTTCCCCTGATCTGTGCCTCGACACAATCCTATCTCAACGCTCTACAGACAATTCCTTCGACCTCATGGCTTGGTTTTTGCGCTAACATGCACTGTCAAATGTGGGACCTTATATAGATAGGTATGTGTCTTTCCAAGTCATGTCCAATCAAGTTGTAGTAACATCTCAAGGATGATCAATGGAAACAGGATGCACCTGAGCTCAATTTCCAGTGTCATAGCGAAGGGTCTGAATACTTATGTAAATAAGGTATTTGTTTTTTTATATTTAATAAATTAGCAAATATTTCTAAAAGCCTGTTTTCACTTTGTCATACTGGGGTATTGTGTAGACTGCTGAGGATTTTTATTATTTAATCAATTTTAGAATAAGGCTAACATAACAATGTGGAAAAAGTCAAGGGGTCTGATACTTTCCGAAGGTACTTTATTTCATAGTTAAAAAGGATCTAAGTTGAATATTTACAAAGGATTCTATCACTTTTGCTGCTAGGCAAGATCATTTGAAATGGGGTGATAATCCAGACCCTGGGGATGATACCAGAAATAATTGTTAGGTTAAAATGGAGTGTTAAAGATTCTGCAATCAGATCAGCAGAAAGCTGCAGTAAGAAAGGATCAAGCAAATCAGCCGCTGTGGCTTTTTAATATTTTTTTTACATCAATCTTGCACAAGGTGTGTAGCACATCACCAGTCCAAAGCTGTTGTATTGAAAGCAAAGATTAACTAGAAGTTGACGGAACTGATTAAAAACATAAATTCTTATTTTTCTCAGTAATGATGCCAGAGTTTGACACAACTTGCTTAAGAAGGGAAGGAGAGGAATTTCCACACTTCAGTGCATTTACTGTTTTCCCAAATTCTAACAGATCACCAGTAGAGTCGGAGATAGAATTTAGGAAGCAGCTAGATTTAGCTTTCTGGATTGAGGTAGTACATCTCTTTCTCAATTGCATGAAAAGCTGCCAATCAGCTAGAGTCCGTTTTTCTAGCCCAGGCCTGATTTCTCATCATAACAATATCTGTAAGTTTGAGAGAGAGAGAGAGACTAGCCATCTTAATGCACTTCTGGTACAGTATAACTTCTATATGCACTGAGCATGCTATGACAGGTACTAGGGTGTGGGTCAATGGGATATGAGTTCTGAATTGAATGCCAATCCCCTTTCAGCAGCTATTGCTAGTCAGGTTCTACCAGTTTGATTGGTCTACAGTTTGTTTTAACACTTACAGTATCCCACAGTCTCAGAAAAAAAGGTTGCACATTATACTTAAAGGGGTACAAATGCTTGTCACTGTAGTGGTACCCTGTAAGGTATGCCCACTGTACCATTAATTATAGGTAGGAGAGAGTGGGGTAAGTTGACCCAAATAGTTAGTTGAGCCACCCCTTGTTTCTGGGAAACCGTCCATACACCAAATAGGAAATCATTCCATGGAGTATTTGAAGGAAGAAAACATGGAAAAAGTGGTGAGCAAGTTGGGTCCAAAAAACAGATTTTCATAGTTAAATTAATATATTGTGTTATAGGTTTAAGGATGTTTGTATCTAAACCATATGAAAAAAAATGTAATTGTAAATCAAGCGACAATGTGAGATCCTAAACCTATCATGAAAGTGTATCATGTATGTGCTAATATAGTCAATATGTTTGCCTTGGCGTAAGTTGAGCCAATGGCCACCATAGACCATACAAATTATAACATTTTGTCAGTTTTATGCAATGTATCATGCATTTAAACTATTGTTAAAGAGTAGACATCGTCATGCCCAGTGTATACAAATGTAAAACCAGCACATTTAGCCCCCTAAGGAATTGAGAGAAGGGAAGAAGTCCATTCAGCAGCAGCAGGAGATGGAAAAAATAGATTGAATGGTCTATTGACAAAAAAGAAAAGCACCATGTACCTGTGTGAAAGAGAGCTATGATAGAGTAGCAGAGGCACACAAGGTCTTATCTGATGACATGGAGTCTGAGCTTGATAAACATGTCAAGAATCTCGCAGACTAGTTTTATGGAGAGAACTTGCCTACAAATTTGCACATCAAAACAACATCCCTGTCCCAGACAACTGCTCAAGAAATGGAAGGATAAGTGATATTGAACAGAGAGATCTATATATGAATATAGGCATGCTTTTAAGATGCACAATATATCACACCCCCAATCCATTAATTAAACTTTGACCGACCAGCACCATCACCCATTGTCACAGAACACCATCACCCATTGTCACAGCACACCATCACCCACTGTCACAGAACACCATCACCCACTGTCACAGAACACCATCACCCACTGTCACAGAACACCATCACCCACTTACACCAAGGTGGCTCAAGTTACCCTTTTCTCTATGCTCAATTTACCCCATACCTGAGGTCATTTTTTTTCAAGAGACTACTTTTGACAAGCTATGTTTTCAAAACTGTTATGTTTACATCAATTGTGATTATTTCCAGGGATACACAACATCCGAAAATTAATGTAGATAGTATTCTTTATAAAAAAGACACTATTTCTCTTGACATAGTGATGCTGATTGTAAAAAATGGCTCAACTTACCCAACTCTCCCCTACATAATTGTAAGTTTGCAGTGTGACCGCAAAACAGCCAATAGTGCACCTTAGGGGACAAGATAGTACCTTTGATTATTAGTCCCTACCACGCTTTCACCTCTTCGGTAATAAAGCCTGTGGAACTTCTTGTCATTGAGAGGCTGAAAGAAGGTGGAGTGTATCCAAGCTGTTTGCCACTCCCAACAAATCAAATCAAAGTTTATTTGACACATGCTTCATAAACAACATTGAAATAATGCTTACTTACGGGTCATTTTCCAACAATGCAAATAGAAATAATGACACAAGGAATAAATACACAGTGAATAAAGAATAACAATAAAGAATAACAGTAACTTGGCTATAAACAAGAAGTACCAGTACTGAGTCGATGTGCAGGGGTACAAGGTAACTGAGGTAGCTACAGAATGTACAGTTGAAGTCGGAAGTTTACATTCACCTTATCCAAATACATTTAAATTCAGTTTTCCACAATTCCTGACATTTAATCCCAGTAAAAATTCCCTGTTTTAGGTCAGTTAGGATCACCACTTTTATTTTAAGAATGTGAAATGTCAGAATAATATTAGAGGATTATTTATTTCAGCTTTTATTTTTTTCATCACATTCCCAGTGGGTCAGAAGTTTACATACACTCAATTAGTATTTGGTAGCATTGCCTTTAAATTGTTTAACTTGGGTCAAACGTTTTTTTGTAGGCTTCCACAAGCTTCCCACAATAAATTGGGTGAATTTTGGCCCATTCCTCCAGATAGAGCTGGTGTAACTGAGTCAGGTTTGTAGGCTTCCTTGCTTGCACACACTTTTTCAGTTCTGCCCACATATTTTCTACAGGATTGAGGTTAGGGCTTTGTGATGGCCACTCCAATACCTTGACTTTGTTGTCCTTAAGCCATTTTGCCACAACTTTGGAAGTATGCTTGGGGTCATTGTCAATTTGGAAGACTCATTTGCGACCAAGCTTTAACTTCCTGACTGATGTCTTGAGATGTTGCTTCAATATATACACATCATTTTCCTTTCTCATGATGCCATCTATTTTGTGAAGTGCACCAGTCCCTCCTGCAGCAAAGCACCCCCACAACATGATGCTGCCACCCCCGTGCTTCACGGTTGGGATGGTGTTCTTTGGCTTGCAAGCCTCCCCCTTTTTCCTCCAAACATAACGATGGTCATTATGGCCAAACAGTTCTATTTTTGTTTCATCAGACCAGATGACATTTCTCCCAAAATGATGATCTTTGTCCCCATGGGCACTTTTTTATGGTGGTTTCGGAGCAGTGGCTTCTTCCTTGCTGAGTGGCCTTTCAGGTTATATCGATGTAGGACTTGTTTTACTGTGGATATAGATACTTTTGTTCCTGTTTCCTCCAGCATCTTCACAAGGTCCTTTGTTGTTGTTCTGGGATTGATTTGCACTTTTCGCACCAAAGTACATTCATCTCTAGGAGACAGAACGCTTCTCCTTCCTGAGCAGTATGACGGCTGTGTGGTCCCATGGTGTTTATACTTGCGTACTATTGTTTGTACAGATGAGCGTGGTACCTTCAGGTGTTTGGAAATTGCTCCCAAGGGTGAACCAGATTCGTGGAGGTCTACCATTTTTTTTCTGAGGTCTTGGCTGATTTCTTTTGATTTTCCCATGATGTCAAACAAAGAGGCACTAAAGCCATGACATCATTTTCTGGAATTTTCCAAGCTGTTTATTAAAGGCACAGTCAACTTAGTATATGTTAACTTCTTGCCCACTGGAATTGTGATACAGTGAATTATAAGTGAAATAATCTGTCTGTAAACAATTGTTGGAGAAATTACTTGTCATGCACAAAAGTAGATGTCCTAACCGACTTGCCAAAACTATAGTTTGTTAACAAGAAATTTGTGGAGTGGTTGAAAAACACGTTTTTAATGACTCCAACCTAAGTGTATTTAAACTTCCGACTTCAACTGTACATATAGGTTGGTGTAAAGTGACTAGGCAACAGGATAGATAATAGACAGTAACAGCACCGTATGTGGTGAGTGTGAAAGTGTTTGGATGTATGTGTGTTGGGATGTCAGTGTAAGTTTGTGGGCAGAGTTCCGTGTGTGTGCATAGTTAGTGCAAAAAAGAGTCAATGCAGGCCTTTTTAAAATTTTATTTAACCTTTATTTAACTAGGCAAGTCAGTAAAATTTTACAATGATGGCCTACCCTGGCCAAACCCTCCCCGCTGAGCACCGCCCGAACAGGGAGAGAAGCCACCTTCGGTGGAAGTCGTGACAATGGCTATGAACAAAGGCGGAGAGTCGAAACGAAAAGCCAATCAATTTCACTGGTGCCCACTTGGGGTAGTGTCATTTTCAAGGAAATTATATACAAAATTTATTCAAAACAATATATAGTATGCCAACAATGCTAGCACCGTAAATTATCTTAATCTGGATAATTTGTGCTTCTCACAGACAATTTAGCCAGCAGCCGCTGGTAAACAGTGTTCCACTCATACCTACCTTTCCAATATGAACTTCCCCAGACTCTTGAACAATGTGCTGAGGCCTGGAAGCAGAGGCTACTTTATTACAGGTGTTAATTTCCTATGATAAAATCCTATGATTTGTTAATGTGTTCGGACCAAACAGCTAGCGCTGAAAAAATATGATTCAAGCTAAGAAGAGAAGTATCAAACAAAATAACTGCATTATGGTATTTACTCATATACTATTGACATAGAAAATTGGATACATTTGTGGACAAAATTCTAACTTACTCAACCTTTAATTTAACACTGAAAAGTGTGGACCCATATTATAGACAATGGAACAGTGTTATAAACCGGGTAGTTTGGATCCTTGATGCTGATTTGTCTGAAAGCCGTGCTTTATCAGACAATATACCATGGGTATGACACACAATTACTTGTTTACTGTTCTAATTGTGTTGGTAACTAGTTTATAATCGCAATAAGGCACCTTGAGGGTTTGTGGTGAATTGCCAATATACCACGGCTAAGGGCTGTATCCAGGCACTCCTTGTTGCGTCGTGCTTAGAGCAGTCCTTAGTCGTGGTATATTGGACATATATACCACACCTCCTCGGGCCTTATTGCTGAAATATAACACTGTGTTGATTCAGCACTGGAGAATATGCTGTGTACAATGACGAATCCACCTGTGCTATCTTAGTGACATTATTTAAATATTGTAATGCAGGGCCTTGTTGTATTGGAGTCGTGGCTTTTAGTTAGTTATTTTTTTATCGAGTTGACTTGGCTTTTTGCTAATTGCTACTATACATCCAGTTTCACAAAAAATTCAACATCTGTAGCCGAGAGAGTTTACTCTTAATCAACTCTTTCTCTCCCAGAGCTGGATCCCCAACATCATCAGGAAGAGAGTATGCACCACATTCGTAGAGGACTCTTTAAGGTACAGCCTCTCTCTGGGTCACTGAGTTGTCCCTTTATCTGACACAATATAGTTACAGTTACAATGCAAAATGTGTCTGGTCTATGCAAATGTGTGTGTGTGTTGTTTGTGTGTGTGTGTGTCTCTCTCTCTCTCCCTGTCAGCAATGGGGCATTGTGTCAGTGTGGGGGCATGCGGGAGACTCACGGCTCCAACGCTACGGGAGACTATTTCGGAGCCGCCATCGTCAGCCAGTGGGACAGCTCCCAGCACTCCTCAGAGTACCCCACCGACGCCTTCGGAGAGCTGGAATTCACAGGGGCTGGCAGGAGACACAGCCATGTGAGTAACACACACATGTAAGAGCATGCACATAGCAACATATGCACACACGTGCGTGCATACACTTGCACATATGCAAGCACACACACACTCATGCAAGGGCAAACTAACACACACACACACACACACACACACACACACACACACAACACTGGTGTCTTGGGTTTGGCCTCTGGCCCTTGTTGATGACCTCATGGAGGACAGTGTGTTTATTCAGCCGTGTCCCGCACTCAATCAATCAGCCCAGGGTATTACTAAAGTATAAATAACATTAGGACACACACATGCATATCTGTCAGTATGGTGACTGGCTGATTCATAAATTAGGTAGCTGGCTTAGTGCCCGTCAACTCATAACTATCAATTGACTCAGCTATGTTACCACATGATCCTACTGAGAGATTGAGTTCATGCTAATCTCATGATGCTATATGTTATGAAATGAATACGTCACATAGCCATTCATTGACACTAAATGACAAATATGTGAATGTAGTTCATTTCAGTCTTTTGCTCATCTACATCAGGTCTGGTTGGGCTGTATGTTGCAGAACGTGTGTCTGGCATTCTATGGAACCATGGTGGGCCGAATGTTCTCACCTGTACTGATATCTCTTCACTTTCGATTAGCTACACCATATAGGCAAAACAAGCAACTAGCAAGCAGCACTTTATGTAGCCTCTTGAGCATCATAACTTTTTGTGTGGCGATAATCATTGACCCTTCCCCATCCTCTTCTCCTTTTCTCTTCCTATTGGTCAGTTCTTGCGTCTGTCATGCGACACCCCACCTCAGATCGTGTACAGTCTGATGACGGCCCACTGGGGGGTGCCCTCCCCCAACCTGGTGGTTTCTGTTGTGGGGGGTGGGGGGTGTGAGAAGGTCAAGACCTGGGTCAGGGAGGTGCTGAGACAGGGGCTGGTCAAGGCGGCACAGAGAACCGGTGAGACACACACGCACACATACACACAAACAGACATACTGTCACGTCCTGGCCAGTATAAGGGTTAATTAGTATTGTAGTTTGGTCAGGACGTGGCAGAGGGTATTTGTTTTATGTGGTTCAGGGTGGTGTGTTTGTTAAAAGGGTGTTTGAATAAGTATTCCGGGGTTTTTGGGCACTGTTTGGTTTTCATGTATTTCTATGTTTAGTCTGGTGTGGGTGATTGTTCTGTGTTTCGCCTTGTGCCTTACCAGACTGTTTTTGTTGATCGTTCGTGTTTTGTTATTTTTGTACGTTCATTTTGAAAGTTAAATAAAAGTCAAGATGAGCCTGCACGTACCTGCTGCGTTTTGGTCCTCCTTCACCGATGACAACTGTGACACATACCATGGTGTGCTGTGATTGAGGCTGGTCAGAGCACAGCTGAGGACAACGCCCACTCTGTTTCATCTATTTGTTTAAAATATAATTAATTCATACACTCTTAGAAGTAAAGGAACCTGGAAGAACCTTTTTGGGATTCAAAAAATTGCCACACAGAGGGAACCTTTCCAGTTCAAAAAGGTTTCTTGAGGAACCCCAGTGTAAAGGTTCAAACTGGAACCTTTTTGTAATGGGAGGGGTACAATTTGAATATTTTTAATAATATATTGTAGAGGTGGCAGCCTATTAGAAGATTGGAGAGGTGTGGCTTATCGGGGCCGTGGGTTTCAGATAGTTATTTTTGACCACCTGTTTGAGTAAATGTCATAATTGTTCATAATGTTAAGTTTGTACACTGAAAATTGACATTTTCCTTAAATGCTTCGTGATGACCCCCATTGGGAGGAGGACCTCCCGCCCTATGATGACGGGATAAGACTCCTCTACGCAGGAGAGGAAGACGAGATGGAAGATGAGGCGTAAGCCGACAGATCATCTTCCGTCCTTAGCGGGCATCGATAGTGGACGACAAATATTCGCTGCTCAATGTCTGCAAATGGGCAGCGGCCAGACTCGACATTGAGTGGGCCGAACCCGTGGGTGACTGAGACGCAGAGGGGGACTTTTACGATGGGAGGCGTCTCTCCTCTCGTGCTGTCCCAGGCAAGCACCTCTGGTAGCACTTTATTTGGATAGTCCATCTGTAGAGGCTCTACAGGCTATCAGTAACATTTCAACTAATTATCTATTAATCCTAGCTCTAATCCTAACTTTAGCCCTTATCCTAACCTTAAACTTAACCCTTACCCTAATCTGTATTCTATACCTAACCCTAACTTTAGCAAGCAGTTGCTTATCAACAGTTTGTTGATAGTTTGACCATCTGTAGAAAATCCGGACTATGCAAATAAAGTGTGACCGCAGCTCCTCCTGGCTGTCCCAGCCTACTTGCCGGAACCCAAGCGCTACTGGGTCAATCCCTTTACCTCCAGGGTCCAAACCAGGCATTTTTCCAACATGGAGGTCAAGGACATGGAGGACCTGGGTATTTGAGCTTTCACTGGCCTACCACCTCAACCCCAATGCCATCACAGAGCTCAACCTCCTTGCCTCTAGAGGTCCCATCCAATGCTGTCATGAATCTTGCGGTGGTAGGAAAGAGAGCCTTGAGGCTCAACCGGTCTGACAAGGACAAAGAAGACTTCCTTGAAACTCTAGTAGTGCCTAAGGTACTGTTTGGGCCTTCTGTTGCCAACATGCAGCAGAAGTGCAAACTCTGCAAGAAGGAAAGTCAAGCTTTCAACTTCTGTCTGCCCTGTAGACCTGGGAACTGTGGCAATCTGGGCTAGCCCTCCACTAACCAAGGTGGGGAATGGGGAAGCCCCCAGAAACACAGCATGTGACACTGGTGCAAACGGCCATCCCCTGTAGCCACGTCTAAGTCCCGCCCCTCTGGTTCTCCTGCCAAGAAGAAGGGGTGTCAGACCTATGGGTACGCCGCCTGCGGAAGAGAGGGGCAGTCAACGAGGCATTCGGTTCCCTGCACTGTTCCTTCTTGGGTGGAGCACAGACTCTGCACACAAGGGAGATCACTCTACCCCCGGGTGCCCTCCGTGCCACAGCTCTCCCCTCCACTCGTTCGTTTTCAGCCGAGGCAGGAAGACAAATTACCAGTTGCTTCGAAGCATTGTCACCTGTTCCCAGTGTCACTACACTCTCTTTCAATAAAACACCTGTCACAACCAGGCATCTTGCCAAGGAAACAGAGCAAAAATACAATGCACCACTGGTGAGTGAGAGTCAGCCTCCCTGTTGGCTACTCGCCGAGAGAGTAGACAATTGGCACGCATGTGCAGTCAAACCTTGAATCCTATCCACAGTTACCAAGGGCTACAGACTGCAGTTTGCAATGAGACCTCCTGCCTTCAACGGCATTCTGGAAAGGTATACCGAAACTTCGGTACTTTTTGTTTATACTAGAACATGGTACTAGAATTTTTCTAAACCTTTGGTAATTCTGTCAAATGTCTCATGTCATCTACTGATTGAGAGAGGATCAAGTCTCTCTAGCAGCGCTGCCGATGTCCCCTTATAGGGTAAGCGCATCGTGCCTGCTCCACTTAGTCATTGCTAGCTCAAGCCTGTCCCAAGGAACCTCTGCACTCACTGGGAGTCTGGGCTGCATCATGTTAGCTCCCCACTCATGCTGCACAGATGTTAACACACTTCAATAATGCTGCACGGCATGTAAAAATGTTTCAACTTTTAATTACTGTTCGCAAAACAATGTCCATTACAGGCTACAACACTTTACAATGCCAGAAGATACCAGTAGCTTCCAGCTTTGTAGGTTAACTTTCCTTGCTAACTTACAACTGAAGCTAACTGTCAGGTTGTGCGCTACTGGTGTAGAAGTCAGGTGCAGGAGAGCAGAGTTGTGATCAGGCGCGCACTTTATTTGGCAGAAGCAAACAACAGACGGATGCAACTGCGTCAAATAAACCTCCAGCCAAAAGGAAAAGTGAAAGCGCGACAAAGTCACAATGATTCAAAAATGTTTAACAATAAACATACTACGGGTGAACACGGTACTCGGAGAAAAACCAGCCTGGCGTGTCACACAAAACACATAACAAAAACAATTCCACACAAAGACATGGGGGGAACAGAGGGAATATATATATATGTAGTGTGATTAGGGAATGTAAACCAGGTGTGCGGGGAAACAAGACAAAACAAATGGAACAATGAACAGTGGAGCGGCAATGGCTAGAAGACCGGTGACGTCGACTGCCGAACGCCGCCCGAACAAGGAGAGGAGCCGACTTCGGCGGAAGTCGTGACACTAACGTTAATTCACTATTCTAGAACTTTGTTTGCGATAACTAAGTACCATAATGCAAGTATGCTGATTTCAAAGCTGATTGTCACCAAAAACCATACAGTCATTGACAAAATACCTATTCCTTCACTTGTTCTCCCTAGCCCCGAGTGTCTGGTCTGGAGCGCGAAGTCCTGAGCTCTGAAGTGCTGGTCGGCTACTGCGTAGCAAGCCCTGGTCTGCTCTCGAAAGCCTATGTAAATTACGATTAAAAACAAACAAAACATTTTGAAGCCATTTTGGCCACTAAAATGTGTTTATTATGATCAAGTTTGGTCCCCACAGTGAATTATTATAAAGTTCACTACAAATCGTGATATTTAATTAAATAGTGATCCGTTCTGACTACTACATTTGTCGTCACACAGGACCACGTGCTGACACAGACCAATCACAGGCTGGCAGGCCTGTGATTGCCTGGTTGGGTTGACTCTCTCAGGCAGGATGAAATCGACTACATCGACCATGATCCTTTGCTAGTTATGGCCACTTTCACCATGATCGTTAGCGATTTTGTTTTTGGTTGCCATTCAGCCCCATTCAGCAATATGGCGCGCTTCAAATTCAAATACTTTCGGCTTCATGCGCCATCGGGAATTATCTATAGGAATACGTGGATGACATCAACGCTATCACTATCTACTGGTTTTAATGTCTATGCCCTCACCTCCCATCTCTCTCACTGTGTGTGTGTGAATGATGTCATTAGGTCTTAGAGACAGCACACACTTTTATAAAAGAAGAGATTGAAGAAGCAATGCAAATGTTGTTGATCAGCACAATAACATTAGTCCCAAATGGAAAGGAAATAGATACTTTTTCATCTGTAACCCAATGAAATCAGCCAAAACAAGCTGAATAACTGAATACATGAACACACTCCTATTGAAAATGCATTCACCTGTATTGGGCTCCCAAGTGGCGCAGCGGTCTAAGGCACTGCATCTCAGCGCTTGAAGTGTCACTACAGTCACCCTGGTTTGATTCCAGGCTGTATCATAACCGGCCGTGATTGGGAGTCCCGTAGGGCGGTGCACAATTGGCCCAGTGTTGTCTGGGTTTGGCCGGTGTAGGCTGTCATTGTAAATAAGCATTTGTTCTTAATGTTCTTAACTGGCTTGCCTAGTTAAATTAAGGTTAAAGAAAAAAATAATTGTGAATTGGCCTTGGCTACATCTGGATTAACCCAGTTTATCAATAGCTATTTACAATTAAATTCAATTGCCATTATGTTATCTAGTTACCTTGTAATAAACAAAGTCAAATGGATTATATGATGGTATAATTGAATAATTAATGCATACATGGCTATCTTTGAAAAATGTACATGATGTAATATTGACCTCAAAAGATCTGTCTGGATCAAGTGCCATTCTGTCACTTTGTCTGGCTAATTTTCCTTTTTTGCCGTGGTATCGTTTTGGTGTACTAAACCTGATATCAAAGTCAAATTATGTAGAATTCTGGTTTTGTGACAACACTACTTGGCACGCAGTACTGTCAATTGCCAGGTTTGCACTTGTTCACAGCCTAGCAAAGACAATTATTCTGTGGAGCAAAACTCCTTATGCGCGACTCATGTACTAAATGTAGGAGTGGACTTATTGTCCAGAGGGAATCCCCTTTACGGATATTGGAAACTCCATTCCCGAGTAGTGGAGGGAATCGAGAAGAAATGCAGACAAGCATCCGTAGATCTCTTTGCATCGCATGAAAAGGCACATTACCCGTATTTCTTTGCGATATCAGGTTATGCACCTCAAGGACTGGACTCTCTCAAACTGCTCAACGCTTTTCCCCCTACAGGACTCATACTCCCCAATGGGGCTGTGGCGGTCAAGACATTTTGTCCGCCTGTGATTGTCAAGCAAATAACTGTCGGTCTCACGGTAATTGATCATTAATTAACATAAACACATTTAGCATCTCCTGTCTTCCTACAAGCCACTGATGCAGACCTTTGGAACATCTACATTTTAAAAAGTCTAATAAATCCATGTAATATAGCCTACGCCATCACAATAAATCCATTATTTATTTTAGACAGGTCTAAAGAAACATGATATGAAGAAAATGTAGTCTAGTCTGAGTTTTCCTGATCTTAACATTTAACATTAACATTTAAGTCATTTAGCAGACGCTCTTATCCAGAGCGACTTACAAATTGGTGGATTCACCTTATGATATCCAGTGGAACAACCACTTTACAATAGTACATCTATATCTTTTAAGGGGGGGGGGGGTTAGAAGGATTACTTTATCCTATCCCAGGTATTCCTTAAAGAGGTGGGGTTTCAGGTGTCTCCGGAAGGTGGTGATTGACTCCGCTGTCCTGGCGTCGTGAGGGAGCTTGTTCCACCATTGCTATGCCATATGGCTGTTGGCTTCACTAGTTCATTTAGCAGACAAGATTTGCTTAGAATTCCATGCCATTATTTTATAGTATGAAGAATGCAATTGAACAAAGCTGAATAAAATAGAAAGGATATTTTATCCAAACGATTTGAGGGAATGCACACTTTCAGCTATTCTGTGTAGAGAGGTTAACAAAGAAATAGGTACTCCTATATGATTTAATTTAGAGCAGTGGTTCCCAACCAGGGGTACTACTTGGCCTATCCACAGGGGGTACTTGAGAAGACTCAAGATACCATAGACCTCCTGTTAAAATGCACATGAGGGGGTACTTCAGGGGGTACCCCGAGCAGAGCAAAATTCAGTTGGTGGTACATTAACCGAAAAAGGTTGGGAACCACTGATTTAGAGTTATTAATGTAACTTTAGTTGTTCTACAAACATTGGGCTATATGTTTAGATTTTTAATACATTGCAAGGCTGCATGATGCGACTCTAATGATGATTTGAAGGCTTTACACACTTCGTCATTCTCTCATTCACAATTTGAGAAGCACTTGATAATGCCTCGAATATCCCGGCGGCAGCCCCTTTGTGTGGCCATAATGCACCCTAAAAAAAATCTATGCCTTTTGTAGACCTTCTCCCTGAGGCTCTCCATCACGTGATCGGGTCTTTCTCACAGGCTACAAGTGAAGACCGACACATCAGGGACATAACTGGGCGTGTCCTTATCCAATTCCGAGGTGCATATTGAAGATATTGGAAGAACTGTCCACATTTAATTTTCGTCAGCAAACGAGATGAGTAGGCCTAACGAACAGCAAAAGCACAAGCCTATGTCAATCTACTATCCTGCATAGTACACAAGTTGACCTATTCTGTGTGAGAAATAAATATTCCAAACATAGTCTGGGACAGTTGTGGAATGCGATAGATCCCAAATCAATACAACCATTAGCATCAACAACAAAAAAATTTATGCAATGAGGCTGACGCAACAGATCAGAACGTTTAGCGTAAAATGTTGATAAACTATTAGGCTATTTCTTCACGTTATAAGCGCAGCAATGCGCACGCGGCAGTAGGCTATAAACATGAATGTTCTGTTAGCGAAAAACACCATTATCAAAAGTGACTGCAAATGCAATTATGCATGTAATGCTTTTATTATAAAGGTGCATTTTTATCGTGAAAATGATCTTCCACAAACTTGAAACTCACGCGGTGCTTATGTATGTCAGTTAAGCTCTACACCCCTTGTAAAGTGGATTAATGTGCTTAATTTTAAGGAGTTATTTGGCCACTTTAGTTGTGATACAAACTTTGTCAAAACATTATAGGCCTATGGGCTAAGCTACATGAGGTGTGTGATTATGATTTTTTTTTTATTCTTGCCTTAAGCTGGGCATCATTCATAAGTGATAATATAGAATTCACAAGTGATTGGCTAATATTGTCACCCATCAGATTATTCTTGATTTAATCTTGTCTTTATATATACTAAATAATAAACTCAGCAAAAAAAGAAACGTCCTCTCACTGTCAACTGTGATAATTTTCAGCAACTTAACATGTGTAAATATTTGTATGAACATAACAAGATTCAACAACTGAGACATAAACTGAACAAGTTCCACAGACATGTGACTAACAGAAATGGAATAACGTGTCCCTGAACAAAGAGGGGGTCAAAATGAAAAGTAACAGTCAGTATCTGGTGTGGCCACAAGCTGCATTAAGTACTGCAGTGCATCTCCTCCTCATGGACTGCACCAGATTTGCCAGTTCTTGCTGTGAGATGTTACCCCACTCTTCCACCAAGGCACCTGCAAGTTCCCGGACATTTCTGGGGGAATGGCCCTAGCCCTCACCCTCCGATCCAACAGGTCCCAGATGTGTTCAATGGGATTGAGATCCGGGCTCTTCGTTGGCCATGGCAGAACACTGATATTCCTGTCTTGCAGGAAATCACGCACAGAACGAGCAGTATGGCTGGTGGCATTGTCATGCTGGAGGGTCATGTCAGGATGAGCCTGCAGGAAGGGTACCACATGAGGGAGGAGGATGTCTTCCCTGTAACGCACAGATTTGAGATTGCCTGCAATGACGACAAGCTCAGTCCGATGATGCTGTGACACACTGCCCCAGACCATGATGGACCCTCCACCTCCAAATTGATCCCGCTCCAGAATACAGGCCTCGGTGTAACGCTCATTCCTTCGACGATAAATGCGAATCCGACCATCACCCCTGGTGAGACACAACTGCGACTCGTCAGTGAAGAGCACTTTTTGCCAGTCCTGTCTGGTCCAGGAACGGTTGGTTTGTGCCCATAGGTGACGTTGTTCCCGGTGATGTCTGGTGAGGACCTGCCTTACAACAGGCCTCAGTCCAGCTTCTCTCAGCCTATTGCGGACAGTCTGAGCACTGATGGAGGGATTGTGCGTTCCTGGTGTAACTCGGGCAGTTGTTATTGCCATTCTGTACCTGTCCCACAGGTGTGATGTTCGAATGTACCGATCCTGTGCAGGTATTGTTACATGTGGTCTGCCACTGCGAGGATGATCAGCTGTCCGTCCTGTCTCCCTGTAGCGCTGTCTTAGGCGTCTCACAGTACGTACATTGCAATTTATTGCCCTGGCTAAATCTGCAGTCCTCATGCTTCCTTGCAGCATACCTAAGGCATGTTCACGCAGATGAGCAGGGACCCTGGGCATCTTTATTTGGTGTTTTTCAGAGTCAGTAGAAAGGCCTCTTTAGTGTCCTAAGTTTTCATAACTGTGACCTTAATTGCCTACCGTCTGTAAGCTGTTAGTATCTTAACAACCATTCCACAGGTGCATGTTCATTAATTGTTTATGGTTCATTGAACAAGCATGGGAGACAGTGTTTAAATCCTTTACAATGAAGATCTGTGAAGTTATTTGGATTTTTACGAATTATCTTTGAAAGAGACAGGGTCCTGAAAAAGGGACTTTTTTTTGGTTGATGAGTTTGTGAAATTCGTTTTGATTTAGAATGGACCATTATCATGCACCTGTATTTAAGCAGGGGGAAAAATACATGCCATCTCTGCACTTAAATAGCGAATGCCAGCCAGGTAAGCTATAGTCCTGTTGTAAAGATAAGCAATGTGCTTAATATTAGGAAAGTTGATAAATAAATATAGTAGGCCTAGCTTATAGAAAGCTGATGGGATTCTCCTCTTCTTAATGGAGGCCGTTTTGAGCTCATGGGCTCTCATGTAGTGTTTGATTAGATTTTTGATTACATTTACAGTGATTAGAGGGACAGCGGGGCATCAGAGCTTGGAGAAGCCTAATTACCGTGACTGCCTTCGTGACTTGTGACCGCCGGTGTGGCGGTAATACAGTCAACGCAACAGCCCTAATGAAGGAAGGAGGCTTCTCCCTTATCCCGGTAGCCCCTCAATGGCCAGGCAAGCTCTGGCTAGCAGAGATCATTCTTATGCTTTGCAAAGAGCCCTGGAAACTCCCGTTACGCACGGATCTCCTGACCCAGGTAAACAGAGAAATGCATCAACCTTACCCATAGACCATGGCCCTCTGGGCCTGGCCCATGAGAGGTTAAATCTGGTCACGACAGGCCTGCCTCTCAGAGTAATTGAGACCAGAGCCCCTTCTACAGGCTCACTGTATGAACATTAGTGGTGCATTTTTGAGAATGTGATCAAAAACAGATCATTCCTTACAAACCCACATAAAAAAAATGGCAGTACATCCAACCGGCCTCCCAACTACAGTCCACGTGTAAACACGCCAGCCCAGGACCTCCACATCCAGATTCTGCAGGATTGTCTGAGACCAGCCACCCGGACAGCTGATGAAACTGTGGGTTTCTCCAACTGAAACGTTCTGCACAAACTGTCAGAAACCGTCTCGGCGAAGCTCATCGGCATGCTCGTCTTCCTCACCAAGGTCTTGACCTGACTGAAGTTTGGCATCGTAACTGACTTCAGTTGGCAAATGCCCACCTTCGATGGCCACTGGCATGCTGGAGAAGTGTGCTTTTCACGGATGAATCCCGGTTTTAACTGTACTGGGCAGATGGCAGACTGCGTGTATAGCATCGTGTGGGTGAGCGGTTTGTTGCTGTCAACATTGTGAATAGAGTGCCCCATGGTGGCGGTGGGGTTATGGTATGGGCAGGCATAAACTACGGACAATGAACATGATTGCATTTTATCAATGTCAATCGTAATGCACAGAGATACCGTGACGAGATCCTGAGGCCCATTGTCGTGTCATTCATCCGACGACATCACCTCATGTTTCAGCATGATAATGCACAGTCCCATGTCGCACAATTCTCTACACAATTCCTGGAAGCTGAAAATGTCCCAGTTCTTCCATGGACTGCATTCTCACCAGACATGTCACCCATTGAGCACATTTGGGATGCTCTGGATCGACGTGTACGACGGCGTGTTCCTTCCTATATCCAGAAACTTCTCACAGCCAATGAAGAGGAGTAGGACCACATTCCACAGGCCACAATTAACAGCCTGATCAACTGTATACGAAGGAGATGTGTCGCGCTGCATAAGGCAAATGGTGGTCACACCAGATACTGACTGGTTTTCTGATCCACGCCTGATCTGTGACCAAGACATGCATATCTGTATTCCCAGTCATGTGAAATTCATAGATTAAGGCCTAATGAATTTATTTCAATCAACTGTTTTCCTTATATGAGCTGTAACTCAGTAAAATCTTTGAAATTGTTGTATGTTGCATTTATATTTTTGTTCAGAGTAGTATTTGTCCAGTAGGTTTCCTGAAGGAGAAAGCCCCCTACTACATTACACTTATGTCCCCAAAAACTCTACAGTACATAGATTACTGTCTGCAAAAACTCTACCGTACTAGTCTGTAAAAACAGTTCAGTAAATACTATAGTACAGAGGTTCTCAAACTTTTTTGGCCCAATGCCCCATTTTTATATTTGAACCTTGTCGTGACACCAACCATGTGAAAAAAAATATGTTATTAATAGCCAAAGTTTACTTCTTTATTTGGGCCTATGGCAGTCAATTGAAAAACATTCTAACAGTATTTCTGATTTCTTTTAAAGATGCAGTCCAGCTATTTTTTTTAAAACAACATCCCACTTATAGAGTAAGCTAAAAATAAATATATGTTTTGAGCAAAATGTGTTTTTTTAGACAAAAGTACAAACTTCATGGAGTTGGCCTGATGGTGCCCTCTGATGTCATTGGCATCCCCCCTTGCTTGAGGAACAATAGAGGAGCAATAGAGAACAAAAGAGGACCCCCCCCACTTGTGCCATGTCAGATTACACCTGGACCACTTTTGGAGATGTGCCTTTTGTTAAGTAAATCAGGTAATAAATTAGCTGGAGACTAGAGTAGGAACTGGAGAGACTAGTTTCTGGAGGACAATGCCATGCTGACTCACATGCGGACTAATGTGTGGTTGGGGCTAAGTGCGGTTTGAACAATGCAGGCGTGAACAATGCTGAAGGGACGTGAACAAAGAAGAGACATTCAAAGGCTTTTCTCCTACATGTCTCCTAAGTGGATTTACAGGTTTATTATCTTTCAAAGTAGCATAACTTTCCCATTTTTCCTCCAACTACAGTGTATGTGTCACGACTTCCGCCGAGGTCGGTCCCTCTCCTTGTTCGGGCACCACAGGAGAACCCAGAATTGAAGAGCGACACCACGACTGTCTTTAAGGCTTTTATGTTGCTCTGCTGCAATAGTATTATGAAAAGACAGGACAGGAACACATCAGTCTCCAATGCAACGCCTGACAAGCTGTTCTTTCTCTCTCAGTGTTTTCTCAGACTCTCACAATCACACTCATACATAAAGCCATAATGTATAGTATAAAATAATAACCAGTCCTTAATACAAAGAATGTATAATCTTAATTCTTAGACAATAGAACCATACCTGCAATAGTATTATGAAAAGACAGGACAGGAACACATCAGTCTCCAATGCAACGCCTGACAAGTTGTTCTACACAGGAGCATGAAGAAAGGTAAAACACATATCCTGTCTCACATCCCCAATACATTGCTAGGTACTTTCAGTGTTGATAGTAGCAAAATACAACAACTCATGTACAAAACCACTGCAACACAAACAAGTTACAACGTAAAATCGCCTTAGAGGGCAAAAACTACATCCCCCATAATGCACCACCATCA
This sequence comes from Salmo trutta, assembly GCF_901001165.1. Classification (NCBI taxonomy): domain Eukaryota; kingdom Metazoa; phylum Chordata; class Actinopteri; order Salmoniformes; family Salmonidae; genus Salmo; species Salmo trutta. Next base: position 25,823,024 of record NC_042988.1, on the reverse strand, counting down.
CTAGTCGGCAGCTCAGCTAGCCTTCTGCATCACAGAAAGTCATGCTAGCTAGCAACACTTTTAGCACTCTGTAACTATATTAATAACAACAATAAAACTCTGAAAGTTACGTGTTTCGATAGTCTCACATCCCCTTATAACAATATCTACAGCATTAACCTTGGGACGTTTTATTTATTTCACGTTACGGACTTCTACAAAGGAGTAATCTGCAACCCGTACCTTTCTCTCTCAGTGTTTTCTCAGACTGAGGAGAGCGGGAGCTAAGGGTAGTACCAGGGTGTTAGTAGGTGACGTAAGCACCCAGATAAAATAAAATACATTTAATGAAACAAAACCTGAAGATGTTAACATCATTCAGCTACTGTAGCTGCCTACCTAACATCAACAGGCATCACCAGTAGCGCAACAATTAAAATTAGAAACCAAAAGTTAAGTTCCTGGCGATCTGACTCCCCCCTTCTGTCTGAACTTGGAATATTCCTGTTCGCGGGCTTTGGCCACTGACCCTCAACCTGATTGTTCTGTTCTGCGTTGTGTACTATTCTAATAATTTGAAGTTTGCTGGAATAACCATTTTAACTCTACTACACTCACCCCTTCTTGATTTCAGCAAAATTTAAGACATAAGGTAAGACTTCTTCCTCCACAGGGGTAACCTTGACCAAGAGTCGTCCAGAAGGACAGCAAAGAGACTTTGCCAGGTAGAAATATGCCCATATACATACAACCTATGACCCCCTAATAAAGTATTTCTCATTTCCTTAATCTATCCTCTGGCTTCTGTGTCACTGGGGTACTGTCACTTCAACAAAAGTTGATAAGGCTTGGATCAGGGCGGCTAGATGCTCTCTTTTGTCCGGCTCAGCAATCACTTGACTCATTGACTCTAAAAGTCTTCTGACAGGCTTCACAACTCTTCCAGTTCGAGTTCTCAAAGTGCCTTCACTTGGTCTCAGGACTGTATCAGTGAGCTCAGATGTCTGGCTGTTTCTGCGCTCTACCTCTCTCTGGTTACTCATTCTCTTCTTAGTAGATCTTATGCATACAGAGCCGCTGAATGATGAACTTCTACTGCTGATGCCATCTAGACTGCTCACTGACGTTGCTTCTCTACTTGTGTCATCTTCAGAAGGATCACTTGAATCATCACCAGGCATCATTGAGGAGCTTCCTGTGCTTGATTTAGCTGCTTGTCCTGAGATCATGTCCTTCGCTGGGCTTTGAGGAGCAGCTTCTCTCATGTTCACGCCATCTTCCGGTCCCGAAGATTTTTGACCTTCAGCTTCCGTGGGCCCCTCAGGGTTCTGGCCCTCGAGAATCCAGACAGCAGTCCTTCGATCCTCTGAATCCTCATCCACATCGAATACCGGTCTTTCGTCACCGCTGTCTGCGTTTATGTCCTCCTCTGAAGCAGTAGAGGCTACTGTGGACATCTCGTCTGTCTGTCCCACCGGCAGGAAGTTCACTGGCAGTATGAAGTTTCGATGAACTACTTTACTCTTCTTGGTAGTAGGATCTTCGACTCTGTAGATGTTCACAGACGGGTCTTTCCATGTGATCACATAGACTGTTGAATCCCACAAGTCGGCAAGTTTACCTTTTCCTCTTTCCTTTCGGTTTGCCAAGAGAACTCGGTCCCCAATCTCCAGGACAGTACCCTTCACTCTCTTGTTATACTGCCTTGCTTGCTTTTTCTGAGCGTCAGTGGTGTTGGCCTGAGCGATCCTGACAGCCTCTCGCAGGTCCTTTTGGAACGAGTCAACATACTCGTCATGAGTCAACACGTCTTCGTTTTTCAGGGTACTTCCAAACATGATGTCCACTGGCAGCCGTGGAATTCGGCCGAACATCAGGAAGAACGGTGCGAATCCTGTCGTTTCGTGTGTGGTACAGTTGTACGAGAAGGTGAGCGTCTGTATCATCTGGGGCCATCTTTCTTTTGCTCTCGCTGGCAATGATCGGACCATGTTTCCGAGCGTGCGGTTGAATCTTTCCGTCTGACCGTTGCCCATAGGATGATATGGAGTGGTATGGGACTTTTTGACTCCTGAGACTTGTAGCAATTCTGCGATTAAGTGACTCTCAAAGTTTGCTCCTTTGTCAGAGTGTATCTGCTGGGGAAACCCATTGACACAGAAGAACTGGTTCCATAACTTCTGGGCAACCACCTTTGCTGTCTGGTTCGGGCAAGGAAACGCATGTGCCAGCTTCGTAAAATGATCTGTGATGACGAGTACATCAACGCTCTCTCCATCCCTTCCTTCTGCTGACCAGAAGTCTATGCACACCAGTTCCAACGCTGTGCTGGTCTGAATAGATTCCAACGGTGCCCTAGCCTCTGGCTCCATTGTCTTGCCAACCACACAGCGCTTACAGTAGGAGACATACTTCTTCACTTCCCCTTCCATTCCAGTCCAGAAGAACCTTTGACGTACCAAATGGAGTGTTCTAGTCTGGCCTTGGTGGCCGGCTTCATCATGGGTTCCCCTCAGAACGATGGCTTTAAGGGAGTCTGGCACCACCAGCTGGTACCTCTTCTTGACAACTCTGTCCTTAGATCTTCGGTAGAGGATCTCATCCTTGATTTCGAGTTTTTCCCAATGCTTCAGCATTCTCAACACTTGGGCAGTCTCATGAGCCCTCTCTCTCCGCGAAGGTTTCCTCCTCCTCTCAACAAAGTACACCACTCGGGCCAGCACCTGATCCGCCTTCTGTTTTCTCCGTATCACATCAGGAGAAAGGACTGGAAGAGTAGCCACTCCCCCTTCATGCTGAAGGATGCTGGCAGAATACTGGGCTAATTGGAATTTGCGCACTGGCACACTCGCATCCCACTCCAGACAGGATTCCAAAACTGCTTTCACTCCTTCAGAAGAGACTTGAGCCAGGATCTCACCACCTTGGATATTGACTGACAGTTTGAATGCGTCCTGGATGGACTCTGAAGTCACATACTCTGGGAACTCACTTGCCTTCCTAGCTCCAATGAACGGCTGTCGACTAAGCAGGTCTGCTGGGACATTCTGGGGCCCGGGGATGTACTTCAAGTCAAAGTCGAAGGGGGCCAGTTTAGAGACCCACCGCTGCTCACAGGCATCTAGCTTTGGTTTCGTCATTATATATGTCAGGGGGTTGTTATCTGTTAGGACTGTGAATCTATTCCCCTTCAGCCAATGGGTGAACTTATCACACACAGCCCACTTAAGAGCGAAGAACTCTAATCTGTGTGCTGGGTAACGGGACTGGGACCTCGACAGAGTCTTGCTTGCAAAAGCTACTGGTCTGGGTCTACTCTCACCCTCAAATGTCTGGCTAAGTACTGCACCTAAGCCATCCATTGATGCATCTGTTGATAGGAGAAATGGTCTGTTAAAGTCTGGGTGAGCCAGCACGGCTTTTTGGGAGACAGCAGCTTTTAGCTTCTCCAGCGCCTCCCCACATTCAGAAGTCCAGTCTTCAGGTTTCAGACGTTTATGGGCCGTGCCATGAGGTTTTCCTTTTTCTCCTTTCCGCTTACTTTTCTGTCCTGCAATCAGACGAAACAGTGGTTTGGCTAAACCTGAGAAACTCGCAATGAAGTGGGAATAATAGTTTGCCATACCAAGAAATGATCTGACCTTGGTGGGTGAAGGTGTTTTCCCATCATTTTCCATCAGGTCAGCTGCTGTGATGTCGTTGATTGCAGACACTTTTCCTGGGTCGGTTGCAATGCCCTCTGCCGTGACGATATGGCCTAAAAACTTGACAGATTTTCTGAGGAGGTAACATTTTTTTTGCGCTAGCTTCAGGTTGTGTTACTTAAGGCGGGAGAACACCATTTCGAGACGGTCCAGGGCTTCCTGCTCAGTCTTCCCGAAAACCAGGAGATCATCCAAGTAGCATAGGAGGGACAAGTAGTTCTGGTCGCCGAAGATCGAGGTCATCATTCTGGCGAATGTTGCTGGGCTGTTACATAACCCCTGAGCCATTCTGTTGTACTCAAATAAACCCGTGGGTGTTGTGCACGCTGTGTACTTGCGGTCATCTTCATGTATGGGGATGTTGTAGAATCCCGAAGTCAAATCCATAGTACTGAAGAAGCAGTTCCCCCCCAAAGCAGCGAGAGCATCGGCTTGATGGGGCAATGGGTATGCATCTTTCTCTGTCCTCTGGTTCAACCATCTGAAATCAGTGCAAATTCTCAACTCTCCTGACGGCTTCCAAACCAGGACAAGGGGGGAGGCCCACTCACTACTGGACTTTCGGATGATGCCCCGCTCCTCCATTTCCTCCAGCGTCTGTCTCAGTTTCTGGTAGTCGGATGGAGAGACCCTCCTGTACGGCAGCCGGAAAGGCTTTTCATCTTTGAGTCGGATACGGTGGATGACGTTCTTCGCTTCTCCACAGTCAAGTCGGTCCCTGGAGAAGATGCCTTCATACTGAGCAATAAGGTCCACTAGTTTTCCTTTCCACATGTCAGACACTTCACAGGACCCTATGTCAACTTCTTTTAAGCCCAACTCTTCCAACTTTTGTAGATACTCCTTCTTTGCCCTTTTCCCACTAACTGAACATTCTTCCCCAGCTTGGGTGACATTCTGAAGGGCAGACTGGACCTTACTGGGGTTCTCAGCATGGCTGGCATAGAGCTCTAGGTCTTCTAGGGCTAGGCATGGGTGCACATCGGCCAACTTGGTGTTACGGCGGAGAATAATAGGGTGGTCCAACATGTTGATCACTTTCATGGGGACCCACTTGTCACCCCTCAAAGGACATACAGTGCGTCCTACTAGGACATTTCTTGGTGCAGATCGTGCTGTAGTGGCCTCTATGACTACAGTACTACCGACTGATAGCGGCACCTTTTCTTTCAGTTTTCCCCAGACCAAATGTTCATGTTGAGGCATGAGAGTCACACTCTGCTTGAGCATTACAGTTCCCACTTTGTCTGGTATTTTGTCACCGTGCCAACAGTTCACGTTGGCTAGCATGCTGAGTAAAAGTCCATGTGAATCTCCTTTGGCAGGTTTGGAGAGGCTGTCCCAATACCACTTTGTTTTCTTAACCTGTTGCATTATGTGTTTTATGGCGTTCGATCCAACTATCATGTCATCTGTCTGTCCAGGTACAACTAAAACAGACACTGCCATCTTGCAATCTAAAAGATCAATGTTCAAGTCATATTCATACTTAGGCTGTGCCTGGTTGCCCCCACAGCCTACAAGAACTACTTGAGTTGACTTTCTAGACTCTGGTTTTATCACATTACATCTCAGAAGTGTGTCTTCAGCTGACTCACTTAACGTGCAGGTCATAGACCCACTATCGATCAGAGCTTGAAGTTCTACAATTTCTTGCACCATTACTGGAACATAGAAAAGACTGTCATTACTCTCTATTTTTGGATAAATCACCTCAGTTTTCATTGTGTTTCCAGTCCTTATATCTGTAGTGTTCTGTGGAGGTGTAACATGTTCGCCCACACCGCCCCCCTCTTGGCGTGAGCATGTTAGTTTAAAGCGGGGCCAGGGGGAGCCTCGGCAGTTGCCTCTCCAACTTGTTTTCTTGCTGGACATTCAAAGCCTCTGTGGCCTGTCCTGTGACACTTGAAACATAACCCCTCCTTAAAGCAGTGCGACTGAGTTGAATGGTCTGAGGCCTTACAAATTCTACAGGGACCAGCAGCAGTATTAGTTTGTGGCGTTCTGGCTGAAGTTCTCCTTTGATTTTGTTCCTGGGTTGACAGGAGCTTTTCCAGGAGAGAAATCACTTTGTTCAATGGAGCCTGATCACTGTTAGTGGGTGTGGCTGAATAATTTTGACCGACTGCTTGTTGTTGAGTCATACACCAAGCGTCGGGGGTCATCACAACTTCTACCTTGGCAGTACTTTGCGCCCTGTGTCTGGCTGATTGTTTGTCTCGGTGATGGCTGTCAATCATTGCCTGCAAATCTCCAACGGTCCAATTTTCAATAGGCCTGCACCTAAGAGCGGCATATAGTGCCGGATCAGGGCAGTGCTTAACAAACATCATGGTCACCTCGTGACCTGGATCATCCACTCTTTTTCCCTGTCTTTGCAAGCACTCATTGGCAAGGTCAATTGCTTTGTTCAGTCTAACCCAATAATCCAAGCAGCTCTCTGACTGTCTTGGTAAGGTTTCATAGAAGTATCCTAATGGGATTGTTGATGAGATTGCCTCTCCAAAGTGCTGCCTCAAGATATTGTATATGGCTTCAGGATCTCTGCTTATGTTAACAAGAGGGTTTCCACGGAGCCCAATTCTGACTATGTCTTTAGCCCGCCCCATTAGTCTGTCCTGTATTTCTTGTCCCTGTTCTGATATACTGCATCCCTTCTTTTTCAAGTAAGCTTGCATTAGTTCTTGCCATTCAGTCACTGTGCACCGGTCTGTGCTATCACCCCGGAAGTGGGGTGGTTCTCTGACGTCTGACTTCAGAATTAGGTTGACCTTTGACCAATCAGGTATTTCTACTATTGGTTGGGGAGGGGAAGTGCTTGGACCAGCCCCTGCTAGACTAGCGGCAACTTGATTACCTATTTCACTGCCCAGTTGTTTGACTAACTCTGCTAGGGCTTGCAATTGGGTTCGGTTTTCATTTTCACCCCCTATGGCCTTCTGGGACTCTTCACTGTCATCGTTGCCTGGTTGGCTACTGCTAACATGCTCTGGTTGGCTACTACTGACACTTGGCACTCTAGTGTCGACTGCTGGGTATCTAAGAGGACTGGCTCTAGCACTATGTTCCCCCATACTGGCCAACTGAGCCCCCCGCCCCACCCCAGTGGCCATACCTTGTGAACCTCTCACAGTAACACCAACCGGAGTAACATGTACATTGTTATCACCAACACCTGATATGTCTTCTCTCTCCTGTTCTGTAATCTCACACAACTGAGGCATATGCAACATATTGTCCAAAGTTCACCTTGCCCTCAAATGTTTTAAACGTGTGATGTCGATCCAGTTCTGTGTAGGAGTCCCCCGACGATCTGCTGCAGCTGATCTGTTGATCCGGGTCACGGCACCAATCTGTACCGGGTTTCTTATGCACCACAGGAGAACCCAGAATTGAAGAGCGACACCACGGCTGTCTTTAAGGCTTTTATGTTGATCTGCTGCAATAGTATTATGAAAAGACAGGACAGGAACACATCAGTCTCCAATGCACCACCTGACAAGCTGTTCTTTCTCTCTCAGTGTTTTCTCAGACTCTCACAATCACACTCATACATAAAGCCATAATGTATAGTATAAAATAATAACCAGTCCTTAATACAAAGAATGTATAATCTTAATTCTTAGACAATAGAACCATACCTGCAATAGTATTATGAAAAGACAGGACAGGAACACATCAGTCTCCAATGCAACGCCTGACAAGTTGTTCTACACAGGAGCATGAAGAAAGGTAAAACACATATCCTGTCTCACATCCCCAATACATTGCTAGGTACTTTCAGTGTTGATAGTAGCAAAATACAACAACTCGATGTACAAAACCACTGCAACACAAACAAGTTACAACGTAAAATCGCCTTAGAGGGCAAAAACTACATCCCCCATAATGCACCACCATCACTAGTCGGCAGCTCAGCTAGCCTTCTGCATCACAGAAAGTCATGCTAGCTAGCAACACTTTTAGCACTCTGTAACTATATTAATAACAACAATAAAACTCTGAAAGTTACGTGTTTCGATAGTCTCACATCCCCTTATAACAATATCTACAGCATTAACCTTGGGACGTTTTATTTATTTCACGTTACGGACTTCTACAAAGGAGTAATCTGCAACCCGTACCTTTCTCTCTCAGTGTTTTCTCAGACTGAGGAGAGCGGGAGCTAAGGGTAGTACCAGGGTGTTAGTAGGTGACGTAAGCACCCAGACAAAATAAAATACATTTAATGAAACAAAACCTGAAGATGTTAACATCATTCAGCTACTGTAGCTGCCTACCTAACATCAACAGGCATCACCAGTAGCGCAACAATTAAAATTAGAAACCAAAAGTTAAGTTCCTGGCGATCTGACTCCCCCCTTCTGTCTGAACTTGGAATATTCCTGTTCGCGGGCTTTGGCCACTGACCCTCAACCTGATTGTTCTGTTCTGCGTTGTGTACTATTCTAATAATTTGAAGTTTGCTGGAATAACCATTTTAACTCTACTACACTGACTCACATGCGGACTAATGTGTGGTTGGGGCTAAGTGCGGTTTGAACAATGCAGGCGTGAACAATGCTGAAGGGACGTGAACAAAGAAGAGACTTTCAAAGGCTTTTTCTCCTACATGTCTCCTAAGTGGATTTACAGGTTTATTATCTTTCAAAGTAGCATAACTTTCCCATTTTTCCTCCAACTACAGTGTATGTGTCACGACTTCCGCCGAGGTCGGTCCCTCTCCTTGTTCGGGCGGCGTTCGGCAGTCGACGTCACCGCCTTCTAGCCATCGCCGATCCACTTTTCATTTTCTATTTGTCTTTGTCTTACACACCTGGTTTCAATCCCCCAATTACTTGTTCATTATTTAACCCTCTGTTCCTCCATGTTTATTTGTGAGTAATTGTTTATTGTATTGCGGCCTGTATTTGTGGCCTTGTATTTATACGACGTGTATTGTTATATTATTGAGTAAAATTGCTTTCATTACTCATATCTGCTGTCCTGGGCCTGACTCATCTCACCAGCCACACACAGACGCCTTACAGTATGATATACTGTACCATTTTGAAGCTCTGCATTTCCTCTTCCTCTAGCTGTACTGGTTAGATATTCACAGGACACATGACCACCTAGGCCAGGTTCATTAAATCAAGGCCGGGAAATAAGCAAGTTCAGCCATAAAGCATAATAAAGTTTGCAGACACAGCAATGGTGAGAGGCAAACCAGTAGGTCAGATGACAGCTGATCCAGAGAAGGAACAGGATATACTGAACAGTAGTTTCATATAGGGGCATAAGTGAGCATTCAAATTCAGTATTTGAAAGAACCCTTTCTAGGCCTGATTCCAATACGTCTTTCACTGCCGTTAAACGGACAAATTGACTTTTAAAGGATGGATGCATCTCACATATTTTTATACTTTAATTACTTGTTACTTTTATTTCTTATTCTTATCCGTATTTTTTAAAACTGCATTGTTGGTTAAGGGCTCGTAAGTAAGTAAGCATTTCACTGTAAGGACTACACCTGTTGTATTCGGCGCATGTGACTAATAAAATTTGATTTTAACCAACAGGTTCCTGCTCCTTATCTGTATATTGTTTATTGTCTATGATTCTATGTTGCTTAGTTGGTAAGCATGTGGTGCTTGCTATTCCAAGGTTGTGGGTTCAATTCCTGCAGGGATTACAGACTCATTCTAAAAATGTATGCACCTATTGTGTCACTAACATTTCTCTCACTTCCCTCTCTTCCCCTCCCCCTTCTCTCCCTGCATTTCTCCCTCCTCTTCTCTTCTCACTCCCTCTCTCTCTCTCCCAGGGGCGTGGATAGTGACGGGGGGGCTGAGGGAGGGGGTGGGTTGTTGTGTTGGGGAGGCAGTGCGAGATCATGCAGCGGCGGCTTCCTCCCTCTCCCAGAAGAAAGTCATTGCTGTGGGCGTGGCCCCCTGGGGGCTGGTGCACAACAGAGAGAAGCTAGTTAACACACAGGTACACGCTCAGAGACACAAATACACTTACACACACACACACACACACGAATAGACGCACACATGTCATGACCACACACACACAATGTTCAATGTATACAGAATTAAATGTGCACAGACACACACATAAGGCGGCACAGGAACACACTACTGTACACTGAATACAAATAAATTAATGTCCTTGACTTTCCTTCATCTCTCCCCTCTTTTCTTCTCACCCTCTCTCACTCAGCCAAGCAAAACCACAGGAAATGTAATTAGTAACAACAAGGACATTGTAATACACAATGGATGGTAATCACACTGATCTCTCTTTTTCTGTCTCCCCTCCTTTATTTTCTCTACCTTGATCTCTCTCCACCTCCCCTCTCGCTTTACCTTCACTGATCCCCTTCTCTACCCTTGCTCCCACCCCCTCTCTTTCTCTCCATCTCCTCCCCCCTCCTTCTCCTCTCTCAGGGTAGTTTCCCAGCGCGGTATTATGTCCAGAACGCATCCCGTGACTCGTGCTGCCTGGATAATAACTACCAGGCCTTCCTGCTGGTGGATGATGGGAGTGTAGGCCGGCGGGGAGGGGAAACGGCCTTCAGGTCCAAGATGGAAGACTACATCTCCCACCAGCGCACCGGCATCTGGGGTGAGACACAGTACACACCACACACACCACACACACGGCAGGTAGCCTAGTGGTTAGCGCGTTGGACTTGTAACCGAAAGATTGCAAGATCAAAGCCCTGAGTTCTGCCCCTGAACAAGGCCGTTAACCCACTGTTCCTATGCCGTCATTGCCTAGTTAAATAAAGATAAAATAAATACATACATACTGGTAAGACTAGCCCCCATCTCCTAAAACTTTATAAAATATATTGCAGGTGTACAGGTGAACTGCAGCATGTTCAAGCCGCCCAGTGAAGGTGTACTAAGTTCAGGTCACAGTGTGACTTTTTCTTTAATCAGCAATCATGTTTCTAGTGCACAGATTTCAGCATGCAAGTGTGAGGTTACGGTAAGCCAAAGTTATGCTGTCTATGGAGTGGTCATTATCTGCCATCTAAAGCCCCTATCCTATTCCCACGTGTTTACAATTATAAAACCTGATTTATTTCTCGTAACGTTCAAGTACGAGTTTTCACCTACATTTCACACCCAACGTCCTATGCGATATGACATAGCCTATAATACTCAGTGATGCTCATGTAACGCTTTTGTGTTGATTATATTCGGTGGGTTATTTATATATTTCAGTAAGAAAGACTAACAATGTTTGACTAACAATGTCTGGTGAGCAACCAATGGGAGTTTCTGTTGTTGACATCATGGCTACACTGTAAAGAAAAACTATGTTGATTCAACATACAATTGTAAGGCAACCAGCTGCAATAGGATTGTGTTTGTTCAACATTTGGGCATATAGCTGAACCAACATACATTCTCAAGTTTTATTTGTATATTCACTCAACTTGGAATTTTAGGTTGAGTGAATATACAATTCAACTTGAGAATTTATTCTACTTTATTTGCATATTTCCCATTGTAATCACAAGGCCTTTCTTTGAAGACCCAGTTACACCCTAATGCAGTGGTCTGAAAGTCCTGGTTTACATGCCACAACAAACCTGCAAGTCACATTAAGCAAAGTGATGTGTAATTCCTTTTTTGGGGGACAGGGGATTGTTTTTATTGAGATCGGATAGTGAAGAGGAGACAGGAAAGGTAGGAGAGATTAGTGATGGTCGTTCGCGAATGAAAGGCTCTTTTTGGTGAACGTCGGGAATTGAATCTCATTGGTGAAAAAGACGTTCAATTGGCTCTCTGATTTGCATACTGCTACTACTGCTTTTTGATCTTCAAACAACGATTATCTACAAATAAGTTACACAATCATTGTCTGAAGATGGTGAATCATCACTGCAGAAACAATAAATAGTGGGGAGAGCACATCATTCTGGTGCATGCGCAGGAAGACCATGCTAATCTTCTCTGTATCAATCCAATTTTAATATGTGCCCCGATGGATCGGTCACAAAAGAGAAGAGGAGATTTCCTTGTATTTATACACTGTAAAAAAGCCAACGTAACCAACAGCGTTATTCTGTGAGTTGAGTGGACTTCAAATGGACAAGAATTTGAGCTAATAAAGTTTGTTTACTCAACAAACTCTGTTCAAAGTGAGCTGAATTTGAAAAAGTTGGAGTAAAATTACATTCATATTTGCCTTTGGTAGGCAACACTGTATGTTGATTCAGCTATACTGTATGCCCAAATGTTGAGCAAACTCACAATCCTATTGCAGCTGTTTCATTACACTCGCAATAACATCTGCTAAACACGTGTATGTGACCAATAACATTTCATTTGTTTGCCTTACAATTGTACGTTCAATCAACAAATTTGAAGCGAGAAGAATTTGAACAAGCTTGTTGAGTAAAATTACAAATGTATGTTTGCTCAAAACCATGCCTATCATTATCATACAGTGTCTCCCAGCATGCTCTATTGCAGGTTGATTTTCAGATGTTTTTTCTTTCAATACCTGTGTTTTTGCATGTACATTGATTGGTTAATTACACAAACATAAAAACAAATATCTAAACGAACCTAATCTGTTAGTAATTGGACTTTTTGCACCTGTTTCTGAGATGGCTGTTCCAGTTATATGATTTAGGTAGTCTCCATACATTTTCCTTGCCCTGGCAGCCATTCTCAATGCTGGTGATTCAAAGTGCCAATTGTTGTATAGTCTCACTCTGGCCGGAATTACACATCACATGGCCTGTCTGGTCCAACGGTTAAAGCCGCGGACCCCGGCACACATCCACAGCCTAGGCGAACAGAGTTGGCATGGGTTCAAGTCCACTGCCCTTCTGACTTGCAATCTCTCCTAGTCATGGGCAGTTATTTTGCTCCGTTTTTGTATAAGAGCCGCATCATTTAGCTCCAAATGGCTCCTCATTCAAAATGCTTGAAATTCTGAAAATATGCGCACATCTCAAATGTAAATCCCAAAAATGAGGCTACCATTATGTCAGATCATGATATGCATGTTGAAATAGCTACATTTTCACCTGGCCAAATTATTAGATCCCCTGAAGAAAATAATGATGATAATAATAATACTCACTGCAAAAAAATTCTCTGCGCAAGCATAACGTGCACTACCGTGAAGCGCCACAATTTAAAACATATTTTTTAATAAGGAAATACATTTAACTAACTGTTCTAAACCCACAATGCTTGTGGATATTCATATGAGTAGTACATCATGAAACATTCACACATTGACATTAATATGATGGACATTCACTATGACATCTGATCAATGACTCATGACTAAAAACTTGATAATAATTTGATGGATTTCTCCCCACACCCCACACCCCTTCCCTGTACCTGTTATCTTCCAGGTAGTGGCAGTATAGAGATTCCTGTGCTGTGTATGCTCATCTCAGGGGAAGCTGCCATGCTGAAGGTAAGCTATTACAACATCACTATCATCACTTAACTTTACTGTCCATGTCCAGAACATTCCCTTCTCCCCCCAAATCTCTCTCTCTCCCTCCCTCCAGAGGGTGGATCTCTCTCTGAGGAAGGCTACTCCCTGGCTGGTGTTGAATGGTTCTGGTCCAGCGGCAGACCTTATCTGTGAGCTGCTGGATGCCTTGTCAGCTGTGCCCATGAGCTGCACCTCTCCCCCACCAGAGGGTGAGGGGAGCGAGAGCCCCAGCGCGGAGCTGCGCGAAAGGACCCGTGAGAGGGTCAAGAGGCACTTCCCTGCCGAGGCAGACCGGGAGAAGCTTGTGGACAGGGTGCGTGTGGGATGGGTGGGGAGTGTGATCACTTCATCATACTGCTTATTTCTCTCCCTCTCTCCTCTGTTTTTCTATCTCTCTATGTCTCTCTCCCCTCTCTGTCTCTCTCTCCTCTTTCTCTCTCATTTGTTTTCTTTCTTTCCCCAGGCTCTGAGTATCTATCAGAACAGAGATCTGATCACAGTGTTCCACGGGGAGCAGGACAGTCCTGATGATTTTGACACTGTGCTACTGAAGGCTCTGGTCAGAGGTAGGTGTGCGTGAGTTGTGCGTTTGCTGTCTGTTGACAAATATGTTGAACATGATCCTGGTCAAACTATTCACTCGTTCAATGTAATGTCTGTCAGCCAGTAAACGTGTGTCCAGTGACGCCAGTGAGTACACAGAGGAGCTGAAGCTTGCAGTAGCCTGGAACAGGGTGGACATCGCTAACAGTGAACTCTTCAACGGAGACATCCAATGGAGGGTGAGCTGCTCCTCACTTCTGACGCCACTCTTTAACTCCATTTCTTTTCTTTTATGTTATTTAGTTGACAGGGCAATTATTCTATTCAAAACGACAGACAGACTTTACCTTTCCAACTTCTCTGTATCTGATAACGTGAGGAACATAAGGAACAGCTTCACAAATTGGAACAATACAGAGAAGGTAGGCTGGTGTTGAAGGGAAGTTGGAACAATACAGAGAAAGTAGGCTTGTGGTGAAGGGAAGTTGGAAATCAGAACAATTTGCAATTTGTGAAGCGTTTCTTTATTTTCTCACTCGGCAGGATGTTATTGTTTCACTTTTGACAGACAGACAGAGATAGATTTGTTTATAAAAACGCCCTCCCATCCTCCCGCAGTACGAGGACCTGGAGGACTCCATGACGGACGCACTGATCAACAACAAGCCCCAGTTTGTACGTCTCTTCAACGAGAACGGCCTCAACATCCTGGACTACCTGACCTACCAGCGTCTGGAGGGCCTGTACCGCTCGCTGTCCAACAGCTCTCTGGCCTACACGCTTCTCCAGCGACGCCTCACAGAGAGGCAGAGCCTGGCCAGATCTGTGCCCACTGTCCCCTGCACTCCGGACGAGCCTACACCCCTCAAGAGGCCCCAGAGCCCTATGAGCCCCATATCAGGACCCTCCTCTGCCAAAGAGCTCAGCTTGTATGAGGTGAGGAGGGGTTGCACTTTAATACATGGTACAGAAATGACCTGGTATTTATTGAGAAATTACATGGTGAATTGGTCAAATAGGAGGGGTGAGAGGGGAGGTATGGGGTCATTCGCTCTGTGTGGAGTTGAGGCGCATTTCCTCTAATTTAGGTGTTTTGTTCTGTTATATGTGACTCGCCTCTCCCTCCAGGTGTCACGGCTACTATGGGACATCCTGGGAGATGTGTGTCAGCCCTTCTACTACAGTCCTCTGGGTTTGGACCAGAGCACCAGCACCTGGAGAACAATGAAGGTAGTGGCTGCCATAGTTGCGTTCCAAATAGCACTCTATCCCCTATTCACTCTCAGAAAAAAAGTTGCTAAGAAGAATCATATAGGGTTCTTCGGCTTGTCTCCATATGGAAACCCTTCTTGGTTATATCTAGAACCGTTAAATAAATGGTTCTACCAGGAACCCCTTTTATCGTCTAAACCCATTAGGCACAGACGTCAGTTCAATATCTATTTTTGATTTACATTTGGTTGAGTTGTCAACTAACTTGAATTCAACGTAAAATCAAGAACAAATGTCACTATGACATTGTATTTAGATTAGAAGTAAGGTGAAAAAAATACAAAATTCCCTTACCTTGATGACTTTTTGCAAATCCAATCAGTTTTTCCCATTTGATTTAACTTCATCACATAGAATTGTTTTCTTGAAATGATGTGGAAACAACGTTGATTCAACCACTTTTTCCCCAGTGGGAAGGTTCTTCCTAGAACCCTTTTATCTTTGAACGGTTCTACCAGCCTTATTAGCCTTTAAAATGAACCACCTCTTTTTGACAATACATTACATGCTGTATATCATAATGCCTTACTTTGAGGGCCTATATACCCTAACACAGTGGTCTGAAGCTCCTGGATTACAGGCCACATTAGGCCTGCAAATCACATTATGCTGGCTTGTAAAGTGATGTGTAATTCCTATTGGAATTTATAGTGATCTTGCTCTTCGTTTGCCAATATGAGTAACACTTTTAAACCGCCGCCGGGCCCGATGGAATACCAGGACGGGTTCTCTGGGCATGCGCAGACTAACTGGAAGTGTCTTCACTGACATTTTCAATCTCTCTTTGTCCCAGTCTGTAATCCCAACATGTTTCAAGCTGATCACCATTGTCCCTGTTACCAAGAACTCCAAGGTAACCTGCCTAAATACCTATCGTCCTGTAGCACTCATGAAGTGCTTTGAAAGGCTGCTCATGACACACGTCAACACCATCATCCCAGAAACCCTTGACCCATTCTAACTTGCATACATCCCCATCAGATCCACAGATGACGATATCTCAATTGCACTTCACACTGCTTTCTCCCACCTGGACAAGAGGGTAAATAACTATGTGAGATTGCTGTTCCTAGACAACAGTTCGGCGTTCAACACCATAGTCCCCTTCAAGCTCATCACCAAACTCGGGACCCTGGGACTGAACGCCTCCCTCTGCAACTGGACTTCCTGACAGGCTAGCCCCAGGTGGTGAGGATAGGCAACAATACCTCCACCACACTGACCCTCAACATGGGGGCCCCTCAGGGGTGTGTGCTCAGCCCCTTCCTGTACTTCCTGTTCCCCCATGACTGTGTGGCCACGCACAATTCCAACACCATTATCAGAGAATTGGCACTGTGGTGCCAGGAAAACAGCATCTCCCTCAACGTCCCAAGACCAAAGAGCTGATCGTAGACTACAGGAAAAAGACTGCTGGCAGAGCTGTAGTGGAGCGGGTTGAGAGTTTAAAGTTCCCTGGCGTCCACATCACTAAGGACTTAACATGGTCCACACACACCCGCACAGTCGTGAAGAGGACAGAGCCTCTTCCCCCTCAGGAGGCTGAAAAGATTTGGCATGGGCCAAAACGTTTTTCAGCTGAAGCATCGAGAGCATCTTGACTGGCTGCAACATCGCTTGGTATGGCAAATGCTCGCACTCAACCGCGATAGAGGGTGGTGTGGACAGCCCAGTACATTACTGGGGCCGAGCTCCCTGCCATCAAGGACCTCTATATCAGAAGCGAATTAAAAATCTCTTTCCCTATCTTCTGAATCACGATTGTAATGTTTGTAGCCTAAACACGCACGCACACACACTGACAATTTTCAGCTTGCAAGCAGACACTGGAATAAGTTTATGAGTGACTGAGGGTTTTGCATAGGTGCTTTATTGTGTTTTTTTTGTGGGACTAGAAAAAATGCCTGGAACATAAAATAATGATATTAACCGGTTCCCATGCTTTTAAAATAACGGTTATGTTCTGGAGCAGTATAGATCACTGTTGTTCCAGGCTCCATTTCTGTTGCTTGAGAAATGTTGTTCTGCTCCCTAAACCGGTTCCAACCCCTGCTGTATACTGAGTAAAACAGGTTTTTGGAACACCTGCTTTTCCATGACAGGTGAATCCAGGTGAAAGCTATGATCCCTTATTGATGTCACCTGTTAAATTCACTTTAATCCATGTAGATGAAGGGCAGGTGACAGGTTAAAGAAGGATTTTTAATCCTTAAGACAATTGAAACATGTGTTTTGTATGTATGCTATTCAGAGGGTGAATGGGCAAGACAAAATATTGAAGTGCCTTTGAACGGGTTATGGTAGTAGGTGCCAGGCACAACAGTCAACAGTTTCCTGTGTGTATCAAGAATGGTCCACCACCCAAAGGACATCCAGCCAACTTGACACAACTGTGGGAAGCATTGGAGTCAACATGGGCCAGCATCCCTGTGGAACGCTTTCTACACCTTGTAGAGTCCATCCCTTGACGAAGTGAGGCTGTTCTGAGGGCAGAAGGGGGTGAAACTCAATATTAGGAAGGTGTTCATAATGTTTTGTACACTGTGTATATACGCAGTACTGTATATACACTCACACACTACACTTTCACACAAACGCACATACGTCCCCCTCCCCCCACACATGTGTGTATAGTGATGCCACACACACACTTTCACACTCATTATTTGCTACTCTGCTACTCTGTTCTTTATTTTACTCGTATTATTATCTATCCTGATTCCTAGTTCCTTTAACCTGCCTTCATGTACATATCTACCTCAAATACCTTATTATTATCTATCCTGATTCCTAGTCCCTTTACTCTGCCTTCATGTACATATCTACCTCAAATACCTTATTATTATCTATCCTGATGCCTAGTCCCTTTACTCTGCCTTCATGTACATATCTACCTCATACCTTATTATTATCTATCCTGATTCCTAGTTCCTTTAACCTGCCTTCATGTACATATCTACCTCAAATACCTTATTATTATCTATCCTGATTCCTAGTCCCTTTACTCTGCCTTCATGTACATATCTACCTCAAATACCTTATTATTATCTATCCTGATTCCTAGTCCCTTTACTCTGCCTTCATGTACATATCTACCTCAAATACCTTATTATTATCTATCCTGATTCCTAGTCCCTTTAACCTGCCTTCATGTACATATCTACCTCATACCTTATTATTATCTATCCTGATTCCTAGTCCCTTTACTCTGCCTTCATGTACATATCTACCTCAAATACCTTATTATTATCTATCCTGATTCCTAGTTCCTTTAACCTGCCTTCATGTACATATCTACCTCAAATACCTTATTATTATCTATCCTGATTCCTAGTCCCTTTAACCTGCCTTCATGTACATATCTACCTCAAATACCTTATTATTATCTATCCTGATTCCTAGTCCCTTTACTCTGCCTTCATGTACATATCTACCTCAAATACCTTATTATTATCTATCCTGATTCCTAGTTCCTTTACTCTGCCTTCATGTACATATCTACCTCATACCTTATTATTATCTATCCTGATTCCTAGTCCCTTTAACCTGCCTTCATGTACATATCTACCTCAAATACCTTATTATTATCTATCCTGATTCCTAGTTCCTTTAACCTGCCTTCATGTACATATCTACCACACATACCTTATTATTATCTATCCTGATTCCTAGTCCCTTTACTCTGCCTTCATGTACATATCTACCTCAAATACCTTATTATTATCTATCCTGATTCCTAGTCCCTTTAACCTGCCTTCATGTACATATCTACCTCAAATACCTTATTATTATCTATCCTGATTCCTAGTTCCTTTAACCTGCCTTCATGTACATATCTACCTCATACCTTATTATTATCTATCCTGATGTCTAG
Source organism: Salmo trutta (assembly GCF_901001165.1). NCBI lineage: Eukaryota > Metazoa > Chordata > Actinopteri > Salmoniformes > Salmonidae > Salmo > Salmo trutta. The sequence continues at coordinate 25,804,184 of NC_042988.1, read as the reverse complement.
TCCCTTTACTCTGCCTTCATGTACATATCTACCTCAAATACCTTATTATTATCTATCCTGATTCCTAGTCACTTTATACTGCCTTCATGTACATATCTACCTCAAATACCTTATTATTATCTATCCTGATGCCTAGTCACTTTACCCTGCCTTCATGTACATATCATCCTCAAATACCTTATTATTATCTATCCTGATTCCTAGTTCCTTTACTCTGCCTTCATGTACATATCTACCTCAAATACCTTATTATTATCTATCCTGATTCCTAGTTCCTTTACTCTGCCTTCATGTACATATCTACCTCAAATACCTTATTATTATCTATCCTGATTCCTAGTTCCTTTAACCTGCCTTCATGTACATATCTACCTCATACCTTATTATTATCTATCCTGATTCCTAGTCCCTTTAACCTGCCTTCATGTACATATCTACCTCAAATACCTTATTATTATCTATCCTGATTCCTAGTCCCTTTAACCTGCCTTCATGTACATATCTACCACACATATCTCGTACCCCTGCACAGTAATATGATACTTCTACACCCAGTATATCGCTTCATATTTGTGTATTTTATAACTCTAAAAACTCGGTAAGGGCTCATGAGCAAGCATTTCACGGTCAAGTTTATACCCCTTGTATTCTGTGCATGTGACAAAACATTTGATTAGAATATATAGATTTTTTTTTTCTAAGAGTGTTTAGGGCACTACAAGAGCACATGAATTACAAATGCATCTGTTGTCAATGACAAGGTCCAGTGATGTGTACTAACTAGGCCTACTTACTAGGCCTGTAGACTCCACCAATATAGTTGAATTATCAACACTGCTACGGTGAACCCACTTTATCACTGGCCATAGAATGTAACTGTGACTGCTGTGCTAACCAAGCTGTATTTACTCTCACCCTATCTCTCTTTATGTACTGTATCTCTCTCCCCTCTCTCCCCTCTCTCAGCAAGTGAATAAGTTGTTACTGGGGGATTGTCCGTATAGGAAGCAGCGCTGTGTCTATCCCTGGGCCTCTCTGTTTATCTGGGCTCTGCTGCAGAACCGCAGTGAGATGGCTGTCTACTTCTGGGAGATGGTAATTTATTAATTCATGATTTTATTAAACTTTTATCTGACGAGGTATGTCAGTTAAGAATGTATGGGTCCAGGCAGCAACAAAAACAACAACAACAATTAAAGAAATACATACAAAGATAACCCCAAACCATTCCCCACCTCAGTTCCCACCCAGCATCCGAGGTTGCTTATCAGTCCCCCTCCCTCCCACCCATCCATCCCCTGAGTCTCCCCTTACATCCCCCCAATCCCCCACGCCCTCCCCGCACAATGACCAGAGACCCCCCAACCCGTACCACGCCTTCCCCATGGGCCTGAAAGCAAAGAAAGTAACAAAAGTCTGGATGGATGGATGGATGGATGGATGGATGGGTAGATAGGGGGCTTTAGCTGAGATTGTTCTTTACAGAGTCAAGTATATTTGTCCAGGCTATCATTGTTAAGTAACATAATACATGCAATGCATTGAATATTTAAATTAATGTACTTAAAAATAAATTTTATAACTTTGCCCCAGAAGCATTTAACTGCAGGGCACTCCCACATCATATTAAGGAATGTGCCTAACTGATTTAGGGGACACAGTGAACAGTTAGAATTCATTTTTGTAACTTTGCCCCAGAAGCATTTAACTGGAGAGCACTCCCATGTCCTATGAAGGAATGTGCCTAACTGATTTAAGGGGTGGGGGTGCCATGGGAAGCATTGAACTACGGAAATTCAGCCATGGCAATATATTCACTTTGACTATAGATATTCTGCCAGTTAAAGAGACTGGGATATTATTTAATCTACTGAAGTTGGATTGAATTGATTTGAGCATTCTATTAAAGTTTCTGGCAATGGTTTTGAATCAATTAGGTCCACTATTGCTCAAAATGATTAGTACAGCCATTTACAAAGGTTCATTTAGGAGAGATGTGAATACAATACTAATTATCTTTATGGATACATTTAAGGAAAGTGATTCGCCTTTACTCAAAGAAGGTAATGTTTTGTTTCTTATGTATCATTATGATTACACCTTTAGTTTTGATTGGGGCTGATGAAAAAGCAGCCAGTTTGTACAAATGGTTCTCTATTCTATGTGAGTCCTTTTGGAAAAAGTGTGTTTCTTTGAGCGTTGCTATATCAACATGGTTTGTTGCTAGGATATCAAGACAGCTGGAATGTTTAATAGGACAGTTTGGGCCTTCCAGATTCCAAGAGAGTAGAGCTAGTGTTGCCATTGTTAAAAAATTAAGTGTTAATAAGATCCATGAATGTGAAACAAAAAGCAGGACGCACAGGGAAGCCCCCCCCCCTTAGTGGTTCCCCACCCAGAAACCCCACTGTGAACAATTCTCCCCTCCCTATCCACCACCCCCCCCCCTCGCTTGAGGGCTGATGGTTATTTCCTCATAATCAATCTCTCAGATAGTAGTGGCCAACTCTTTTTGTTTTCTGGTGTTGAAAGCCACCATGTTACCACAGGTGAATTGTGAACAGACAGAATATGCCAGCTGCTGGAGCGAAATAGACCTGCTATTGTTCCTTGTAATACAGTGAATGTCCCACACCTTAATGTGATGATACTGTATGTGTTGACAATTATTTGAAAAAAGAAAGCCACAAGAAAGCCAAGCGTTTCAATGCATGCCCCCGGAACAGAAACTCTGACATGTTACTGATGTTAAAACAATACCCTTTTTCTTTCTCTCTCTTGCTCTTTCACTCGCTCTTGCTTTCTCTCTCTCTCTAGGCAGGGGAGTCTGTCCTCAGTGCTCTGGCAGGCTGTAAGATTCTGAGGGAGCTGTCTAAGCTTGAGAGTGAGACGGCGGCCAAGCTCTCTATGAAGGAGCTAGCACAGAAGTTTGAGAACTTGGCCAATGGTGGGCTAGCCTTATTCCAAATGTTTAGCTAGTTTGACACTTAATGTGATGGGCTGCTCCCTGACATCCTGATTCCCCAATTAAAGCCTAGACAGTCAATGTATCCATGTAATGCCTATGGGCATTTATCTGTTTTGCATACAAGTGAGCATCTTGTATTTTGTGAGTGAAGTTATACCCCATAATGCCTAGTAGCGGCTCCGGATCAGAATGCAAGGGACCACCTGTTCGAAAAGTCTGCTGTAGGGCATCCAAGTCTGGGGCCATTTGCAATGTTTTCACACTCATGGCCTGTAGGATGAGGATGGAAGCAAACCAATTCACACCCCTTATTCCTAATGGGAAACCTAATGTGAAAACCTGTGACCCGTTTCCTCTCTAGACTTGTTCAGTGAGTGTTGAGTATTAACCCTTTAATTGTCTCTCTAGATGTGTTCAGTGAATGCTATCAGAGCAGTGAGAGTCGCTCTTTCAACCTCCTTATAAGGCAGTCTCTGGTGTGGGGCGAAGCTACCTGTCTGGAGATGGCCACCGCAGCCGATGCCCGCCTCTTCTTCGGTCACGATGGCTTGCAGGTCTGTATTAAACCAAGGGATCAGAGGTGAAGGTGTGTGTGTGCGCGCGTGCGTATGTGTGTGAATCTGTGTGTACGTGTGATCTGTATGCTCACATTCATCTTTATAAAACTAACCAGATTTCCAGAGTGTGTGTATTAGAATGTGGAGGGTGGTTAATTGAAGTTTCTCAGGACTAACTCTGCTCCTACCTCTTCCCCTGGCAGTCTCTGCTGTCTCAGATCTGGTGGGGAGACATGGAGAGGAGCACGGAAGTCTGGAAACTGATCCTCACCTTCTTCTTACCCCCCCTCATCTACACCAACCTCATCAGCTTCAGGTTAGTGGCTACCTGTCTGAGAATTTCCAATCCATTAAGCATTAAGATATAGAGAAGATTGGCTGCCCACTTTGAACAAATACTACAGTTTACTATAGAATACTACAGTACTTACAATAGAATACTGTAGTTAACTTTACTATACTGTCGAATACTATACTAACAGAGGATGTGAGCGGAATTGATCGGTCGGAAATCCCGTTCATCGCTTAACGTCCACATTCCCCCGCTTCGCTAAAAACACTCACCGCTGACAGGAAAAAATAACTGCCACTCCAAATTCGCTCCATTCATTTTTGTTTAAAAACTTAATTTAACTAACCCCATCTACTGTACTTTTGTGAGTATGTACCATTTATTTTGGAAGTAGCTCTCAACCAAGGGCGTAGGAGCCAGGGAACAGGGGGAACATGTCCCCACTACATTTGCTTTGAGTAGTACCTGACACTACTGTGGCAACACATCCATTGAAATGCGTTAGAATGTGTCTCCATTCTGATTTGTTTTATACTGTTCAATTAAACTTCAACCAAAAATAATCTAGGCTTTATTTTTGACCAAATGTTACAATTGCGATTTGACTTGCGATTTAGATCAAAACACTTGGGTGAACTGTTGGAATCATGGAAAAACAAGGTTCCAACGATGAACTTAGCTTTAAGATGCTTTTGATGTGGCCTACAATAACCATTGTAGGGAAAAAGCCTAAATTAAATGAAAATTCATTTTTGTAGTAATTGTTATTTTGGTGGTTTCTAATACTTCACACCCTTTTATTTAATTATAATGTACATATATTTAATGATTACTGAAGTGAAACAGTTCATTTCTAAGTTTTTAAAAAACATTGTATTATGCCCAATGCAATGTGAATACTCTAGCTCAAACGTTCCATTTGTTGCAGCTGACTTGGGCCACTCAAATAAAATACAATTGTATTTGCCACATGCTTCATAAAGAACAGGTGTAGACTAACAGTGAAATGCTTACCTGCAGGCCTTTCCAAACAATGAAGGGAGAAAAAAAGAAGATTTGAGAAAATGTTTAAAATAATATAATAATTATTTTAAGACTAGGAAAAAATAGAAAAGTAATAAATACACAATGAGTAACAATAACTTGGCTATATAGACAGGGTACCAGTTCCAAGTGGTTGTGCAGGGGTATGAGCTAACTGAAGTAGATATCAAGATAACATGCTACAGATCAATGAAATCAGGCTGGTTTGGACACAAAATAATTAGCAAGCTAGCTATCTAGTAATGCAGTACTATAAAAGCTGTCATTTACAATCAATGATGTAGTTATGAATGCAAGTTGTCCAATTTTCATATAGTCAAAAAGTTATGGCGCTAACATTCTGTCCATTCATAACGAGGTTCACACTTCTATTGCCGGTGTAATTTGCTTGCTTTGATCTTTGGTTATTTGCTGTATAGAATAACATGAAAAGTGATCAAAAATATGTAAAAGCATTGGGTAGGTGTAGATTAAATGTATACCAATACAGTTACACCAATCCACTGCTTTTAAATCGTTGAGGGGGTGTGAACGATTGCAGAGGTGAAGAAGGGTTACGAGACTTGGCTCCTGTCATGCTATAGTAGCCTAGCGCACCCAGTTACCGCTTTCTTAGTCATCAATCACCGTTGAAGCTGATGGAGGACTTCTCAGAATAAATGCAATGTTGCTTGTTTCATTTAGCTAATTAGTTGCCAGTACAGCATTTAATTTGCATATAACCTGCCCATTCCCCCAAATTCCAATTTGTGCCACCCATAAGTAAGAAACCTACATACCAAGTATAGACAATATTGTGTTCCCTAAAGGTTATAGAAAAGAGCGGAAGCTATGAACTATCCATTCAGACCCCAGTCCTACATAGAGGATTTGGAAAATGTGCTCTTTTAGTATTTGTCCAGTAGTTTTCCTCAAGGAGAAAGCCCCCCACTTCAATGTCAAAGGTAATGAAACAAAAACACTATAGTAAATGTTACAGTTCATTGGAAGAGGAAGTGTAAACTCTAACCTAGTCTATTAGCTAGAAGGGTATCTTGGCGGCAAAGAGAACATTTTTCTTTTGTAAATAAAATGTTCTGCAAATCGACTGAATTCATTGAGTTGAGAGAAAATGTTGCAGTTTTTAAACACATTTCCAGCAATTCTACACAGTTTGGCATGGAGCTAATGCTGTATTCCTCTGCTCCAGCAAAACAAAATCAATGGGTATGTATCCTGAATGTTCTGTTCTCCCTGACTGTCTAGCTTTTATTTGATTGTTATATGCAGTATAGCTCAATAGACACAAACTGTTTTTCCATCTGTAAATTACCACTTAGACGGCCCGCATAAGAATTTTCTATTCAGAAAAAAACCTGTAATTAATTCCAATGATAGTCATTTTCTCCATATTACAAATATATGTATCTACTTCGCCAGAGTTGGATGAACAGGACTAGCTAGCATGCTAACTGTTCCTGTAGACGTCCAGTCACACACTAGTTAGCATTGGCTTGTGAAACTACGTCTAACTTTCTTCATACTGGACACAGAGACATTCCATTTTTATCCACGGTGGTATTCTGTTACAGCTAGTGATATTCATAAAAAAACATTTTCAAATGGGCATTTTTTATTTTCGCGGACCCCTGCAGTACGTCCACGGACCCCAGTTTGAAAACCCCTGCAGTATACAGTCTGCAATGACAATAACTATAGAAATATAGTAATACTAAAGATTTACACTATAGTAAACTATAGTATTTTTTCATGTGGTTGGTGGTGAAGGGGAAAAAAGTTTCCAATATGTGGCAAATGGCCATTATGTAAAGCATTCGTTATTTTCCTCATAGGGTGTGAATTGGAGAAATTAGGCTGGTGGTGAAGGAAGGTTTCCTCTGCGCAATGTCTGTCTGTCGGTTTATCAGCTCTCTCTATCTCTACCTCTATCTCTCTTTCTCAGGGATCCTGAGGAAGAGGGGAAGACTGAGCAGGTGCCCCATGGTCAAGACACAGACAGTCTGGACGGAGTCGATGCCACCATGTTCTCCCTCACCGACATCATGTAAACACACACGCATGGACGCTCGCACACATGCATGCACACACAAAAAGTAATTATTCTCATTCTTGTCCTCTCAGGGATGAGGATGCTGAGGAAAATGCTGCTATAAGGATCAATCTGAAAGGTGCCCCCTCCTCCAATCCTAAGAGGCCCTTTATACTGCTACGCTGGAGGGAGTTCTGGTTTGCGCCCGTCACAGCGTTTCTAGGCAACGTGCTGATGTACTTCCTGTTCCTCAGCCTGTTTGCTTACGTTCTATTGTTGGACTTCAAGCCCCCGCCCCCTCACGGCCCGTCCACCTTAGAGTTTGTTCTCTACTTCTGGGTCTTCACCCTGGTCTGTGAGGAGTTTCGACAGGTAGGACGCATCGCATGTAAACACACACACACACTAAAACATATACATATTTAGTCAGTTCAAAAATTATTGGCACCATTGATAAAGATTAGCAAAATAAATAACGCAAATATTGAACTCTATTGTATGCTCAAATTTTACACTCGCCACATACGCTGCTGCTACTGCTTCACATACGCTGCTACTACTGCTTCACATACGCTGCTGCTACTGCTTCACATACGCTGCTGCTACTGCTTCACATACGCTGCTGCTACTGCTTCACATACGCTGCTGCTACTGCTTCACATACGCTACTGCTACTGCTTCACATACGCTGCTGTTACTGCTTCACATACGCTACTGCTACTGCTTCACATACGCTGCTGCTACTGCTTCACATACGCTGCTGCTACTGCTTCACATACGCTGCTGCTACTGCTTCACATACGCTACTGCTACTGCTTCACATACGCTGCTGTTACTGCTTCACATACGCTGCTGCTACTGCTTCACATACGCTGCTGCTACTGCTTCACATACGCTGCTGCTACTGCTTCACATACTCGGTACTCCCTGTACTGTATCATGTTATTTTTGTTATTGTTATTTTTAATTGTTATTGTTATTTATTATTCACTGTGAATTGATTCCTCATGTCAGTATTTAAAAATATATATATATTTTTCTTGATCTTTAACTCCGCATTGTTGGAAAAGGACCCATAAGTAAGCGTTTCACTGTTAGTCTACACCTGTTGTTTATGAAGCATGTGACGAATAACATTTGATTTGAAAGAAGGATGCATATGCAGAACCTACTGTAAAATATGGCGGTGGATCTTTTATGTTATGGGGCTGTTTTGCCTCTACTGGTCCTGGTTCCCTTGTTAAGTTCAACAGCATCATAGAAAGTCTGCCAAGTACCATGATATTGTAGCTAAAAACCTGGTTGCCTCTGCCAGGAGGCTGAAACTTGACTGTAAGGGGATCTTCCATCAAGACAATGCATATATCAAAATTCCACAAAGAAATGGTTAATTGAAAACCCCATTTGAAAACCTGTGGTTTGAATTGAAGAGGGCAGTCCTTATGCAAAGACCGAAGGATATCAAAGTTCTAGAAAGATTCTGTATGGAAGATGGATCCCTCTCAATGTGTTCTCCAATCTCATAAAACATTATAGAAAAAGGCTAAGTGCCGTTATCCTCGCAACGGGGGGTGCACAAAGTATTGAAAACAGCGACCATTGCCAATCATTTTGACAGGTTATTTTTGAGATTTTGTTGTATTACTTGTAGAAGGTGCTATACGGGATTTGTTTGTTGTTGAATTTTTGCATTGTAATTTCAGAAAATGTCCATAATATACTGTATCTGCTGGTAATAGTGGAATGATAGTGTTTCACAGTATTACTTATCCGCCAGTGTTGTGATTGGCTGTGATATTTGCCTATTCATTTCTCCCACCAGAGTGGCATCTGTTGTCAAACTGGGAAAGCTGTTCCGACTTTGTGGCTGTGTTATCTGGTGAAAATGATTGTACCACCTAAATCGCTGTGAAATATTTTTTCAATAGCACAAAATATAGTTTTTACAGCTGTTTGAAGCTGGTGGACCAAAAAGGGTACAATACATCGTGGCTGAGTGTGTGCGTGGTGGTGAGTGTGTGTATATGTCTTCAGCAATTGTTTGGGGCCTTTCTCGTCCCCCAGTGATGCGATGGGCCATCCGCACCACCCTCTGTAGGGCCTTCTGGTCGAGGTTGGTGCAGTTGCCATGCAAGTGATACAACCAGTCAGGATGCTCTCGATGGTGCAGCTATAAAAGGATCTGAGGGGCCATGCCAAATCGTTTCAGCCTCCTGCTGGGTTGAGAAGACCATGTTAAGTCCTCAGTGATGTGGACACCGAAAAACTTGAATCGCTCTCACTCTTGCTCTCGCTCGCTCTACAGTGCCGTAAAAAAGTATTTGCCCCCTTTCAGATTTTCTGTATTTTTCATAATGAATGTTATCAGATCTTCAACCAAAACCTAAAATTAGATAAAGTGAACCTGTGTTTACAAATAACAACAAAAATGTATGCTTATTTTATTTATTTAATTAACAAAGTTATGCAACACCCAATTCCCCTACGTGAAAAAGTAATTGCCCCCTTACTCTCAATAACTGGTTGTGCCACCTTTAATGACTGCAACCAAATGCTTCCTGTGGTTGTTGATCATCGCTGTAGAGGAATTTTGGCCCACTCTTGCATGTAGAATTGCTTTAACGCAGCGACATTTACGTTTTTTTCAAGCAAGAACTGCTTGTTTCTAGTCCTGCCAAAACATCTCAATTGGGATTAGGTCTGGACATTGACTAAGCCATTCCAACACTTCAAATGTGTTGCTTTTTAACCATTTTCATGTAGACTTGATTGTGTGTTTTGGATCATTGTCTTGCTGCATGACCCAGCTGCACTTCAGCTCACAGACGGATGGCCTGACATTCTCCCGTAGAATTCTCTGATACAGAGTGTAATTCATGGTTCCTTCTATTAAGGCAAGTTGTCCAGGTCCTGGGGCAGCAAAGCATCCCCAAACCATCACACTACCACCACCATGCTTGACCGTTGGTATGAGGTTATTACTGTGGAATGGCCAGACCTTATCCCAATTGTGTCAGGACTTGAAGAGAGCAGTTCATGCTTGAAAACCCACAAATGTCACTGAGTTGAAGCAGTTCTGCATGGAAGAGTGGGCTAAAATTCCTCCACTGCGACGTGAGCGATCGATCAACAACTACAGAAAGCTTTTGGTTGCTGTCATTGCAGCTAAAGGTGGAACAACCAGTTATTGAGTGTAAGGAGGCAATTACTTTTTCACACAGGGGCATTGGGTGTTGCATAACTTTGTTAATGAAATACATTTTATAAGTATGTAATTGTTGTTATTTGTTCACTCAGGTTCCCTAATATTATCTTTTGGTTGAATGTTCAACATCCAAAATATGCAAAAGTAAAGAAAATTTGAAAGGAGGCATACTTTTTCTTAGCACTTTGTGTATATATAGCTCTATGTATTTTTTGGTCATCATTATCAAGGCTGCCATTTAATTTTGGAGGTGACAATAAAATAAATGTATTGCTCTCTCCCTCCCTTTCTGTCCTTCTCTCTATCTATCAGACGTTCTTCAGGGGCAGCACTACTTTATATCAGAGGATGAAGCTCTACATCCAGGACATGTGGAATAAGTGTGACATCACAGCCATCTCACTCTTTGCACTGGGCATGTGCTGCAGGTGTGTGTTTTTACATGTATATGTGTCTCTGTGTCGATGTAAACACAGCTTTTTTTTATTTCTAATATTCGTTTTTTTCAATCACTTTGGCACATTTTTGATGTAAGTGGTATATTTTTCAAAACTCGGGTAAGTACAAAACTCCAAACTGATAACAGTTGTAATTCTCCCTGTCTTATGTTCAGAACCTTTGATTGAGCATTCATTGGGGTTTCACACATCTTTCACACCTGAGTCATTCATGCAAAATCAAAGTTTGTCCGTGAAATACCATTACATTTTTTTGTCACCAGCTTATCAGGTAATGATAGGCTCACCATTTAGTCATTTTAACTACCATTAATCCAATAGCAAAAAATATAAGATAAACATTTCAAAACTGTTCTTTTTGAAGTACTGAAGAAAACTTTTTTTTCCATACAATATATGACTAACTTGACATTGCACTGTTTTTTTTTACAATCATTTGTATCCAATGGCAGGTTTTGAGCATGTTGAGAAATGTCAGACTTAGTTTCATTATTCTTATACAGTACATACGTAGGACAAATCATCAGAAATAGGGGTATTGTAACGCAGTTGGCTACTGTAAAAACGTAGAATGATGATGTATGTCTTTTCTGCCCCATGAAACATTGTACAAGATCACCTTTTTTATGTGACTTGTCAACTGATTCAGTATTGTCTGTCTCTCTGCTTGAAATTCACCAGCTCATCAGATAATGAGTGGAATATATTATATACAACCCAGTTATTTCAGCAGTGCATTCTACACTACACTATAATTCCAAAGGGTAGCACTCTTTCCACTGTGTCCTATTGAAAACAATGGCTGATGGAGAATGATGAGTATTTACAGCCACATCCATATACCATTAGGTTTTACCTTCCAACTTAAAGGGTAGGTAGCTTAAACGTAACCACATGTAACATATGGATTTGCATTAGTATACATATCAATAGTCTCAATATGAAGTTACACGTCGCTTTTCTATTTTTCAAGTTATTAAAAAAAAACGATCAGAGTGCCAAAGTCAATATTGGAAAATGTTTTTGTGGAGTGTGACATTATATGAAGGACCCGGCAAGCCATGCTATTCCCAATAAATAAATGAAAGCAGGAATCACAAATCTATAAAAAAGTGGTCAGATGAAGCAGATGCTAAACTACAGGACTGCTTTGCTAGCACAGAACAGAATATGTTCCAGGATTCTTCCGATGCCATTGAGGAGTACACCACATCAGTCACTGGCTTTATCAATAAGTGCATTGAGGACATCGTCCCCACAGTGACTGTACGTACATACCCCAACCAGAAGCCATGGATTACAGGCAACATTTGCACTGAGCTAAAGGGTAGAGCTGCTGCTTTCCAGGAGCAGGACTCTAACCCGGAAGCTTATAAGAAATCCCGCTATGCCCTCCGACAAACCATAACAGGCAAAGCATCAATACAGGACTAAGATTCGAATCGTACTACACCGGCTCCGACGCTTGTCGGATGTGGCAGGGCTTGCAAACTATTACAGACTACAAAGGGAAGCACAGCCGAGAGCTGCCCAGTGACACAAACCTACCAGACAAGATAAATAACCACTCTGCTCGCTTTGAGGCAAGTAACACTGAAACATGCATGAGAGCATCAACTGTTCCGGATGACTGTGATTAAGATATCTGCAGCCGATGTGAGTAAGACCTTCATACAGGTCAACATTCACAAGGCCGCAGGGCCAGACGGATTACAAGGACGTGTACTCTGAGCATACGCTGACCAACTGGCAAGTGCCTTCACTGACATGTTCAACCTCTCACTGTTTGAGTCTGTAATACCAACATGTTTCAAGCAGACCACCATTGTCCCTCTGCCCAAGAACACTAAGGTAACCTGCCTAAATGACTACCGACCCGTAGCACTAACATCTGTAGCCATGAAATGCTTTGAAAGGCTGGTCATGGCTCACATCAACACCATTATCCCAGAAACCCTAGACCCACTCCAATTTGCATACTGCACCAACTGATCCACAGATGATGCAATCTCTATTGCACTCCACGCTGCCCTTTCACACCTGGACAAAAAAAACACCCATTTGAGAATGCTATTTATTGACTACAGCTCAGTGTTCAACACCATAGTGCCCTCAAAGCTCATCACTAAGCTAAGGACCCTGGGACTAAACACCTCCCTCGTCATCTGGATCCTGGACTTCCTGACGGGCCGCCCCAGGTGGTGAGGGTAGGTAACAACACATCCACCACGCCGATCCTCAACACGGGGGCCCCTCAGGGGTGCGAGCTCAGCCCCCTCCTGTACTCCCTGTTCACTCATGACTGCACGGTCAGGCATGATTCCAACACCATCATTAAGTTTGCTGATGACACAACAGTGGTGGGCCTGATCACCGACAACGATGAGACAGCCTATAGGGAGGAGGTCAGAGACCTGGCCGTGTGATGCCAGGACAACAACCTCTCAACGTGATCAAGACAAAGGAGATAATTGTGGACTACAGGAAAATGAGGACCGAGCACGCCCCCATTCTCATCGACGGGACTGTAGTGGAGCAGGTTGAGAGCTTCAAGTTCCTTGGCGTCCACATCACCAACAAACTAACATGGTCCAAGCACACCAAGACAGTCGTGAAGAGGGCACGAGAAAACCTATTACCCCTCAGGAGACTGAAAAGATTTGGCATGGATCCTCAAAAGGTTTTACAGCTACACCATCGAGAGCATCCTGACTGGTTGCATCACTGCCTGATATGGCAACTGCTCGGCCTCCGACCGCAAGGCACTACAGAGGGTAGTGCGTACGGCCCAGTATATCACGGGGCCAAGCTTCCTGCCATCCAGGACCTCTATACCAGGCGGTGTCAGAGGAAGGCTCTAAAAATTGTCCACTCCAGACACCCTAGTCATAGACTGTTCTCTCTGCTACCGCACGGTAAGCGGTACCGGAGCGCCAAGTCTAGGTCCAAGAGGCTCCTAAATAGCCAAGCCATAAGACTCCTGAACAGCTAATCAGATGGCTACCCAGACTATTTGCATTGCCCCCCCTTTACTTTATTAATTCTACCTACATGTACATATTAGCTCGACACCGGTGCCCCTGCACATTGACATTGACTCTGTACCGGTACCCCCTGTATATAGCCCCACTATTGTTATTTACTGCTGCTCTTAAATTATTTGTTTTTCTTATCTCTTACTTGTTTGTTTTTTGTTGGTATTTTCTTAACTGCTTTGTTGGTTAAGTGCTTGTAAGTAAGCATTCCACTGTAAGTAAGAATTCCACTACACCTGTTGTATTTAGCGCATGTGACAACATTTTGATTTTAATTCTGCCCAAAAACAAATACAATTTCTCTCAACCAGTGGTATATGGGCTTTTTAGGTGAGTGCTGATGACACACTGTGATAAACAGTGCCCACTTTGTCAAAGGCAGGGGTGCTTGTCCATTCCCAGCGCGCCTCTTCAGGGTCCTGTTGGAGAGACGCATCGCTGCGATTCCGTCAAAAAATGCATCGCTGCGATTCCGTCAAAAAATGACCTAACATAAATTATGTAGAAGATATAGGATATGGTAGAAAGAGTATGTGGCCTTTTCTGTAGCCTACAGACTGGAGATGAACATTTATGACTATGTAATGAGACGGACACTTTTTACATCATGCTGGTTTCTCCAATAAAATAGCCTAACCTAAATGGCGCCCAATCAAATAAAAAATGTTAACAAACAACGTATCTTAAAAACAGGACAGTTCAAAGTTAAATTGATCATATGGAATGGACAATTACAGCTGTTGTTCAGGAGTTTCACCCCATTGTCATGATTAGTGGTTTTCAAATGTGTATTTTCGACAAGCTGATCATAGCGAAAAAGAAAATACTTCTACATTTCCCGCTGTGTAAACACATTGCAAATAGGCTCACGATAAATCCTGATAAAGTTGGGTAGCTGATATTCAGAGCTTAAATAGCCAAATTGATTAGTCACAGGAATCAGGACTAATAAATCCAATGCAATGGCCTGTTTTACAAATGATGGGCATTCATAAAATTCCATTGCTGTTGACATGGTAGGCAACAACCCGGTAAGCACAAGCCAACATGTTTTGGATGTATTATTTTGGTGTTCTACAAATAGTAGGCTTAGCACATCGATGGGCATTCATAAAATTCAATGTCAGGGGACACTGTAGGCTACACCTCAGTAAGCATGGGCCGATGCCTTATCCGATTTCTTTTTTTCCTGCGGTCCAGACCAGCCTTGATTTCAACGTCCATCATCCAGACCAAATCTGAACCAATCATGTTTGATTCAGATTTTGTCCGATCTGGACCAGCCTTGATTTGTCCCAAACATAGACATCTATAAATTAAGTATTTTCAACTTTCATTCAGAACCGACTATAACCAGGTGTTTGTTGTGTGTTCTAGAATGTTCCCATGGTCCTATGAGTTTGGCCGGACTGTGATGGCTGTGGACTACATGGTGTTTACCCTCCGTCTCATCCACATATTCGCCATCCACAAACAGCTGGGACCCAAGATCATCATCGTTGAAAAAATGGTGAGGGCTTTCTAAAAAGAGGGATAAAACCCTTTTTACTGCAGTACGTCTAGATTAGGGATGGACAACTTTCATGGTTGTGAGGGCCACAAAAAAATGGTAATGAGGGGCTCTGCGTACCCACATACATGCAGTCAAAGTCCTTGCCTTAAAGCTTTTTGGGAGCCCTAGCGAAATTTAGTTTGAGTTCATTTCCTGCAATTCTACATATTTTGTCATGGGCGTAGAGAAAATGTTGCAATTTTAAAGCAAGTTTGCTACAATTTGAGAGAAAAAAAATGAGATGGGGTGGCGAAGAATGTCATAAAATATATTTTGATTTGTGTAACACTTTTTTGGTTAATACATGATTCCATATGTGTTATTTCATAGTTTTGATGTCTTCACTATTATTCTACAACGTAAAAATTATGAAAACCCTGGAATGAGTAGGTGTGTCCAAACTTTTGACTGGTATTGTATATATGCATGTGTATACAGTGCCTTCGAAAAGTATTAAAGTTGCACAGGGAGGGGTTGAGACCCAGGGCCTCAAGCTTGATGATTAGCTTGGAGGGTACCATGGTTTTGAATGCTGAGCTGTAGTCAATGAACAGCATTCTTACATAGGTATTATTTTTGTCCAGATGGGATAGGTCAGTGTGCAGTGCGATGACGATTACATCATCTGTGGACCCGTTGGGGCCGTATGCAAACTGAAGTGGGTCTAAGGTGACTGGTAAAGTGGCGGTGATATGATCCTTGACTAGCCTCTCAAAGCACTTCATGATGACAGACGTGAGTGCTACGGGGCGGTAGTCATTTAGTTCAGTTATATTTGCCTTGGGTTGTCCTTCTGGAAGGTTCTCCCATCTCCACAGAGGAACTCTGGAGTTCTGTCAGATTGACCATCGGGTTCTTGGTCACCTCCCTGACCAAGGCCCTTCTCCCCCGATTTGCTCAGTTTGGCCGGACGGCCAGCTCTAGGAAGAGTCTTGGTGGTTCCAAACTTCTTCCATTTTAGAATGATGGAGGCCACTGTTCTTGGGGACCCTCAATGCTGCAAAAATGATTTGGTACCCTTCCCCAGATCTGTGCCTTGACACAATCCTGTCTCAGAGCTCTATGGACAATTCCTTCAACCTCATGGCTTGGTTTTTGCTCTGACATGCACTGTCAACTGTGGGACCTTTTATATAGACAGGTGTGTGCCTTTCCAAATCATGTCCAATCAATTGAATTTACACCAGGTGGGCTCCAATCAAGTTGTAGAAACATCTCAAGGATGATCAATGGAAACAGGATGCACCTGAACTCAATTTCGAGTCTCATAGCAAAGGGTCTGAATACTTATGTAAATAAGATATTTTTGTTTTTAATTGTTAATACATTTGCAAACATTTCTAAGAACCTGTTTTCACTTTGCCATTATGGGGTATTGTGTGTAGATTTCTTTTCATTTAATCAATTTTAGAATAAGGCTGTAATGTAACAAAATGTGTAAAAAGTCAAGGGGTTTGAATACCGAAGTATGTGTGTGTGTGTGTGTGTGTGTGTGTGTCATTATTGAGTCTGATAGCATAGGCAGCGCCATTGAGGCCATCTCCATTTTGAAGAAGTCAATTTCCAATTTTTGCAACTTCTATGAGTTAGCAAACAAACTGAAAGGGTGCAAACAAACCACCCTGAGTTTGTTGTTTGAACAAGTATACAGCAACTGGCCATGTCGCAGTTGCAATGAGAACTTGTTCTCAACTAGCCTACCTGGTTAAATAAAGGTGAAATAAAAAAAGGTTTGCGATTTACTGCCACCTGCAGTTATGGAATATTTGCTCACAAGTATAATTCATTGTCTGATCCCTCCTAATACCCGGATGGAATCATGTAATCCTTTATTAACCCATAGGAAGTCCCACCCATTTGACTACTTAAAAATGGTGAAAGTCCATATTGGCGCTGCCATGCTAAAACGGGCTTTTGGGAAGTAGAGTCCCCAACCTGTCTAGCAAAAATATTCAGACCCCTTGTATTTCTTCACATTTTATTAACATTGATTTAATTGTATTTTTTTTGTCAACAATCTGCTCAAAATACTCTGTCAAAGTGGAATATATATATATATATAATTTCTATTAATCTTAAAAAAAAAAAATAATGTCCCACTTTAAAATTTTGAGTAATTTGTATAGATTGTTGACAAGAAATCACAAATAAATATTTTTCAATCCCACTTTGTAAATCCAAATGGTCTGAATACTTGCAAAGCACTGTCTATGGTCTAGATCCAGGTGCTGGTTTTGGCAGTGACAACTAATATCCAAAAACAAGTTTAAAAACTGCACTAGAAAAAACAGTCAATGTCATTTTCTCCCCTTGATATTCTGTTCCCCTCCTGATTGGCAGATGAAGGACGTCTTCTTCTTCCTCTTCTTCCTGGCGGTGTGGCTCATGGCCTATGGCGTTGCCAATCAGGCACTGCTCTACTCCTACGATCCTCGTCCCGGTTGGATCTTCCGCCGAGTGTTCTACAGGCCATACCTGCACATATTTGGACATATCCCCATTCATGAAATGGATGGTGTGTTAATGTTTGTGTACGAATGTGGTTTGCATGTAACATAGTCAAGGTAACTGCCAAAATAAAGGAAACACTTGAGTAAATGAGGGATACAAAGTACTGTATATTGAAAGTAGGTGGTTCCTAAGTTAATTAAACGATTAACATCCCATCATACTTAAAACATGCCCAGTTGGCCATTATTTTGGCTACCATGGCTAGAAGAGATCTGTGACTTTGAAAGAGGGGTCTGAAAGGAGGATAGGAGATTTAATGTGTGTGTGTCCACAAAACACCAAATGATGGAATTTCTCATGGATTAAAAGGTGTTGCATCCCTCCAATAGAGTTCTAGACACTTGTAGAATCTGTGCCTAGGTGCATTGAAGCTGTTCTGGCTCGTGGTGTCCCAACGCCCTATTAAGACACTTTATGCTGGTGTTTCCTTTCTTTTGGCAGTTACCTGTGTATACCTGTATGCACACTGAGTGTACTAAACATTAAGGACACCTGAGCTGCACCCCCACCTTTTGCCCTCAGAACAGCCTGAATTCGTCGGGGCATGGACTTTACAAGGTGTCGAAAGTGTTCCACAAGGATGCTGGCCCATGTTGACTCCAATGCTTTCCACAGTTGTGCCAAATTGGCTGGATGTCCTTTGGGTGGTGGACCATTCTTGACACACAGGAAACTGTTGAGTGTGAAAAACACAGCAGCGTTGCAGTTCTTGACACAAACCGGTGCACCTGGCACCTACTACCATACCCCGTTCAATTGCACTTAAATCTTTTGTCTTGCCCATTCACCATCTGAATGGCACACACACACAATCCATGTCTCAAGGCTGGAAAATCATTCTTTAACCGGTCTCCTGCCCTTCATCTACACTGATTGAAGTGGATTTAGCAGGTGACATCAATAAGGGATCATAGCTTTCACCTGGATTCACGAGTCAGTCTATGTCATCGAAAGAGCAGGTGTTCCTAATGTTTTGTATACTCAGTGTGTGTGTGTGTATACCTGCCTCTCTCTTTCTCGGTTCCTCTATCTCTGTATCCCATCTCAATTCCCTACTCCAACCCCTGCCCAATCTACCCACTTTGTCGTACCATTTTAAATATTTATTCTGCACACCCCTCCCCCTGCTTCTTCCCATCTGTTTTGAACTCTCACCGTCTCCCTCCCTCCTCTCCCTCTGTCTGTCCGTAGCTGATAAACTGGAGGAGGGGATAGAGTGCACCAATAACGTCACCCTGATCGAGGCAGGGGCAGAGCCATGCACGAGTACCTATGCTAACTGGCTGGTGGTCATCTTATTGGTCATCTTCCTGCTGGTCACCAACATCCTGCTGGTCAACCTGCTCATTGCCATGTTCAGGTAACGGACCCTCTCGGTCTGTCCCTCTTTCCCACTCTGTCCCTCTTTCACTCTCTGTCCCTCTTTCATACTCTGTCCCTCTTTCCCATCTAGCCCCCCCCAATATGCCTGTTTTCACTCTATTTGTGTTCCCCTTGAGAGATCATCACTCATTCAGTAGGCCTCTTTAATCCGTGGGCTGAATTCATCTTATCTAGTTCCTTACTGTTGTTGTATTTGATACTAGCCCTGCATGTTTCAGTGTTGTCAAAATGCCATATCTTTTTCTGGCTCTTCTTTCATGTGTGTCATTGGGGCCCAAAACATCATTAACCAAAAAGTATAATAAAATCAATAATTTGTTATATGAGTGGGAGTCACCTATTCCCTGATATTCTGCCTGTTAACCACTTCTCGCTCTCCTTCCTTCCTTCCTTCCTTCCTTCCTTCCTTCCTTCCTTCCTTCCTTCCTTCCTTCCTTCCTGCAGTTACACATTCTCCAAAGTGCAGGAGCACAGCGACACCCACTGGAAGTTCCAGCGCTACAACTTGATTGCAGAGTACCACTCTAGACCCTGTCTGGCTCCACCCTTCATCATCCTCTCCCACCTCCACCTCTTCATCAAGAGACACATCCGCAGGATCCCCTCTGTCAAGATCAAACACTTTGGTGAGAGACTGGGGGAGGGAGACAGAGGAAGGGAGACCAATGATCAGATAATTCACTTCAAGTATTGAACTTCCAGTATTTTAGAAGTCTACTTCCATTGTCCTTCAAGAGTATTTTTCTCATTTTCTCTTTGTTCTTTCCTCCTCCTCTATCCCTCCTTCAGTTCTGGATATCCGTGGCAGGCAGGCCAGTAGACTGAACACATGGGAGGCCATCCAGAAGGAGAATATACTGTCTGCCCAGAACAAACGAGAGCGAGAGAAAGACTCAGAGAGACTCAAACGCACCTCTGTCAAGTGAGACATCACTCCATCTCTCACCCTCGTCCACTTATTTATGTCATCGACTAAATGCCAAATTCATTTAAAAGCTTCAGTTAACAGCTCGGCTTGATCTGGCCTATGAATAGAATGGTGTAGATTGATTGTCTTCCAGTGTTAGGTATCGGGTCAATGACATTTTACATTTATGAATCAAACTACACTTCCTAAATTGACTGAGAAGTGAATTGACCGCTAATCTGTGTTGCGGTTGTGTCTGAAGGGTGGACAGTGTCCTAAAGCAGATGGCAGAGATCCGGGACCACGGCCACAGGCTCAGAATGCTGGAGACAGAGGTCAGTGTCAGCCTGGGCTGCTGCCCGCAGCTCCCTCTCTCACACACACACACACACACACACACACACACACCCTGCTTTATCTGCGCAGTGGCAACGAGACACGTGTCTGAAGTTTCAGTGGTTCTTAATGGGGGGGGGGCTTAGTGTGTGTGTGTGTGTGTGTGTGTGTGTGTGTGTGTGTGTGTGTGTGTGTGTGTGTGTGTGTGTGTGTGTGCATAACGGGGGCTCAATGCGCCTCCCCTGGTTTCACCCTCAACATTTGGACTGTAGCTGTTGAATCTGCCTGCTCAGCACTGTATAGAGTCCATCCATCATGGTCACCCCTCTCACCCTCCCTCTCCCTGTCTCTCTCTCTCTCTGTCTCTCTCGCTCTCACTGTCTCTCTCACCCTCCCTCTCTCTCTCTCTCTCTCTCTGTCTCTCTCACTGTCTCTCTCACTGTCTCTCTCACTGTCTCTCTCAACCTCCCTCTCACTCCCTCCCTCTCTCTCCCTGTCTCTCTCTCCCTGTCTCTCTCTCCCTGTCTCTGTCTCCCTGTCTCTGTCTCGCTCCCAGGTGGAGTACTGTTCTAGTGCCCTCTCCTGGATGGCGCAGGCTCTCTCTCAGAGTAACTTGATAAAGCCCACACGTCCTCCACCTGCTCTCCGAGGTAAGTTTGCATACAGATATGTAATACATATGATATAGGTTACACATATGTTCTATTTCTACGAAATGGTGCCTCCTACCTCCGAGAGACCTTTCCAGTCATGGGATATAACATTTAAATTAACTTTATTGATCCCCAGCCAATTTTATTACTTGGTTTTATGTATTAATTCCAGTTTCTGTTGTGTTTTCTCTTTCAGATCTAACTCTCCAACTAGCTGACCCAAGTCTGATGGAGAATAATGAAATCTAGACACACGTGTACACACACACACACACAATCACTGTCACTCAGAGCAAAAGAATGTCTGACTCGGTGCTCATTCGTCCATCGTCTTTTTATAAACTTTGATCATTTGAACTGCTGCCATTTTGTAAGTGGATCATTGTTGCTCTTCTATGTTATACTTAATGTTCCTATGTTGTTCTAGAAATCTTTTTCCTGTGGGTTCTATGGGCATCTGTTATTAATGTAATATGTACAGACATTTGTAAAAGTGCCATTCAAATGTCTCTACCCCCATAATGACATGACCAGGTACAAACACATTCAACCTGACACGATCACAAGAACATACTTTGTTTGTATGTTGATTTTTGGTTTTGCACTCAAAGACTGTCAGCAAGGGCTATATTCAATCAGTTCTGCCTTAATGCACGGTAACCGACAACTCTATAGCAGTTTCATTGTTTTTATTTAGGTGATGTCAGAGTTGTAATTGTGTTGGAGCTGTCAAATCAGAATACTGCTCCCTGCTTTATATGATCAGTACACCGACCGTGCACGTGCGCATGTTGATTTTGTCAATCCCCACCAGACACGATCAGGACAAAATACCAAAATCAACTGTGAATAAATTATATTAATTTTGGGGCAGGTGGAAACACACCTGAAACTAGCAGGTTAGCCGCTAGTGGGCTTTATTTTCACTATCGTCTGGGCTTGATGTGCAAAGCTGGTAATACACACGTGTCCCCCGGCAACCGGTTCCAACATAAATCATTCTCCCTTTCCTTGATTTAATGGCGAGAAGGCAACAAAAAAAACTTGGAAAATATGCGTACCTGCTTTATAAAACACCATTTCCACCACCATGCTGGAGTGGCTAATGCCTAGGAATGCTATTTCCTGATGTTGCACCCAGTGTTCAGCCAGGGATAAACAAAAGACTACTGCAACCTGATTGGCTGAACGCGATGTGAAATTTCACTTCCTTATGCTATAAAATATATTTTACCAAAACAAATATGATTCTTCATGTTCTGAATTGTTAAATGGGGTCTTTCTCTAACATATCATTAACATTATCCAAAAAGTCAGATTTCATAATGTAGTACATCCGATAATAAGCACTGAGCTCTGTTGACGGGGCGGTGCCGCTTTCTCACAGCGGATTTTACATGTGGTGGTGGTGGTCATGTAAAAAGGTGTTTCCGCGAGTCGCTAAATTAGCATGCCACAAACTGAATTAAATCTAAAAAGCTTTGAAAATAGAAAGCTTGCGGTATGCTTGTTTTTTAGAGGAATTTTGCATTAATATGAAAAGCATATACTAAAGTATGAAAATATTACGTGGTCTCAAAATCGATTTCTTTCTTACCTCTATATAGAGCCCACCAACTTGTAGTCCTAAAATCCAGAAATGGATTACTTGTGGTTCGTTCAGCCATTCCTATCGGTAAAATGAATGGGGAAAGAAAAGGGTTTGGGATAAACACAGAAAGTAAGGTCTGAGGTTAACACAGGCTAGGGAGACCTTATATGTTTTGTTCTGTGAGATAATATCAGTCGGCAAACATGAACTTTGAATTATGAAGTATTTATGTGATATTATTTATGACATATTCTTAAAACGAGATGTCTTCTGATGAAGATTATCTCATAGGTTTAGGAAATCTTATATGTTTTGTTCTATGTTTACCACAGACCTTATTTTCAGCGTTTATCTAAAACCCTACAACAGCTCTTTCTCCATAGGCTTTGCCCAAAAAACCATGGCAGAGTTGTGTCATTCCTAACATGCAGTGCCTTTTCTGTCCCCAGGAAATATCACTTCTTATTTACTGTAAAATAGTTTAAAATTTGGATTCTAAAACGCTTTAAATATAAGGCCAGTTATCCTTTACCTTGAAAACACAAAATATGGATTTTGAAGGGGAATGTTATGCATTTCGAATATTTTATTCAGTGGATGTAGGCATTTTTGCCACCTCCCCAGGTCTTATTCGTCAACTTTTAAGAGAAATAATTATATAAAACCTTTTTTCATTATTTTATAGTCCTAGTTAAAATATCTCATCAAAAATGTTTTTTTTTTCATGATTATTGTATTTATTGTTATTATTGTATTTAACATTTTCTGTGTGTCCCTGATATCATTTTCCACCCTGTTAGTTTATAGTAATTTTCCTTTAAGAAAACAGCCCCTTACCACAGTGACATGTTCAGGAAGTGTCATCATTGTCTTTGTGGTAAAACAATGGTGCAAAGCTAAATAAATATAAACACTCTGTTTTATCTATTATTCCGTGTTTCATGATGCTAATCTGCCTCACTCATATTTTACACCCTGTTAGGCTAAATTATAGAGCCATTTATTTTTATTTTACAATGTTAAAACACATTTTACATAGAAGTTAAACACTTTTTTAAGTGTTTATCATTATGCTTTTTTAATCTCAATCACCAACAGAGCTATGGCTAATGGGCTCCAAATTTCTACCCTGTTAAATTCCACTCTGTTAGGATTATGAAATGATTGTATGGGATTATACACCGAACAGGGATTTCAGTGCTTGTTCTTGACCAATATGTTTTTCTGATAGTCAAACATGTTTTTTTTCTAAAATGAAAAATATATAAATTTCTTCCCAAAAATTATGAGGTCCAAAATGCACCGGATTGTACGAATGACCCAGTTAGTGGCAACAAAAAGACACCATTGCTATTGCTCTCTATTGTGGTGGAGCAACACTGGGCTGCGACTGGCGCAGAGATGGATGGGAAGGTAGGGGGATAATGAGTTGAGGATGGGATGGAGTGGAGTGGAAAAAGGTGGAGGTAGAATAGTGAGAGTAAAGAAGAAGAAGCCTGAGGACCCTTTGCAGGTTTTGTCAGAGGAGAGTAGTGATGAGGGAAGTTCTGTTTGCAGTGTTGTACTGAGAGAAGTGGAGTTCAAGGTGTTAGTGAAATTTAAGGATGGAAAGGGAAAGGGAGATACCTAGTCAGTTGTACAACTGAATGCCTTCAACTGAAATGTGTCTTCTGCATTTAATCCAACCTCTCTAAATCAGAGAGGTGCGAGGGATGAGGGTGGAGTCACGGCGCTGAGTCCGATCATGTTGACGAGGGATTTGGAGAGTAAAGTAGGAGAGGTTGTGTCTGCTAAGGTCCTTCGTGACGGAAGTTTGGCGGTGGTGTGTATCAGTGCTGAACAGCATGAGAAGGAGCTCAAACTCAAAAGGTATTGTGGCAAACCTCTTCAAAGTTAGGAGCGTTTGTCATAAATTAAGTGGGAAACTGTCACCAAAGTCAGCCCAGAATGAAAGTTCTTTCGAACATGACAGTACCTGTGTGTTTGTTTCGCTGTCCTGGTCCACCCAGGCCGCAGGTAAGGTAAAGGATAGCAGGGTTCGGTACACAAATCTGGTTCTCGGTAGGTCCAGGTCTAAACGCCAACAGGTAAGTCCAAAACAGTCCAGCTCGTACACGGTAAATCCAGCCAATGTAGATTGTCTCTTTCTCTATGGTTCATAGATCCTTCCCGCCCTCTCTCCCTCTTCCTGGTTTTTCTTGACCTTTTATCTGTGGGTCGGCTCCACCTTCTGAGGGTTCCCCTTGCTTCTGGGAATTGTAGTTTTGGCAGTCGGCCATTTTGTGATCTGTAGTTCTGATCGGGGTGGCCATTTTAGTGATCGGGCAGAGCCCATTTATTAGTTCTGCTCTCACATATCTGCCATTTATCACTCGACCCCCTTCTTTGCCACACATCTCCCCCCCCTAGATCCGACCCCCTAGGTCGGGCTACCGCAGCAAAATATGCGTGCATGCGGGATAACCCATCCACATTTCCCATTTCCTTTCCTGCTCTGTGTTTCAAGTCAAAGTGAAATGGTTGGAGACTCAAAAACCACCGCATCACCCGAGCGTTCTTCTCTTTAGCCCTATGCATCCAGGTGAGTGGTGCATGGTCACTGATGAGGGTGAAGTGGCGCCCCAGCAGGTAGTATTTCAGGCTTTCCAGAGCCCACTTTACTGCCAGCGCCTCTTTCTCAACAACTGAGTAGTTGGTTTCCCGTGGTTCCAGCTTCCTGCTTAAAAACAGGATGGGGTGTTCCACCCCTTCTGCCTCTTGGGACAGCACTGCTCCCAAGCCGACCTCTGAAGCATCCGTCTGAACCACAAACTCTCTCTCAAAGTCTGGTACCACCAGCACTGGATTACAGCAGAGGGCCTCCTGTAATGTCCTAAATGCTTTGGTGGCCCTTTCATCCCACTTGACCATGTTTGGCCCTCTGGCTCTAGTTATGTCGGTGAGTGGGGCGGCCACTGTGGCATAACTTGGGATGAACTTCCGGTAGTATCCGGTCAGCCCTAGGAAGGCTCGAACCTGCTTCTTATTTACTGGTTTCGGCCATTCTCTAATTGCCTCCACCTTCTTACGTTGGGGTTTGATTAATCCTCTTCCCACTGTGTATCCCAGAGACTCCATTTCCTCTAACCCCACATAACACTTGGCAGGGTTCGCCGTGAGCCCTGCCTTTCTAAGGGCGTCTAACACCGCCTGTACCCGGGGTAAGTGGGATTCCCAATCTGGGCTGTAGATCCCCACGTCATCTAAATAAGCTGCGGCGTATGTTTGGTGCGGTTTTAGGACCTTGTCCATGAGCCGTTGAAAGGTGGCTGGGGCCCCGTGTAGGCCGAATGGCATGACGGTGTATTGAAACAAACCGTCAGGGGTTGCAAAGGCTGTCTTTTCTTTGGCCCTGGGGGTCAGAGGAATTTGCCAGTACCCTTTTGTCAGTTCCAGGGTTGTAATGTACCGAGCTTTACCAATTTTCTCCAGTAGTTCGTCTACTCTGGGCATGGGGTAGGCATCAAATTTGGAGATTTCATTTACCTTCCGAAAGTCGTTACAGAACCGCAAAGACCCATCGGGCTTGGAGACCATCACAATTGGGCTAGACCACTCACTATGTGACTCTTCGATCACTCCAGCTGTCAACATTTTCTCCGTCTCTGCTCTAATCGCTGCCTGTCGAGCCTCGGGTACCCGATATGGCCTCATGCTCACTTTTCTCCCTGGTAGGGAAACGATATCATGAGCTGTAACCTCAGTTCGGCCGGGTACTTCTGAAAACACATCTCTGTTTTTCTGGATCAGGGTCTTTACTTCCTGTACTTGTGCTGGGGACAAAGTAGGTGAAATATTTACTTCAGCTGTCTCCTGAGTGTGTGTGGGGTACGTGACCATTAGTGTTTCTCTCTCTCTCCATGCTTTTAACAGGTTTATGTGATAGATCTGTTCCTGGGGCCGTCGACCTGGCTGTCGGATCCGATAATTAACTTCTCCTATTCTCTCCAGTACTTCATATGGTCCTTTCCATGTGGCTAGTAGTTTGCACTCTACCGTGGGGATCAGCACTAACACCTTATCTCCCGGTTGAAATTCCCTCAGGGTAGCCTGCCGGTTATAAGTGTGCCGCTGGTGCTCTTGTGCTTGTCTCATGTGCTCTCTGACGATGGGCATGACTGTGGCTATCCTGTTTTGCATTGCCGTGACGTGCTCTATGACACTAGTATACGGGGTGGATTGGTGTTCCCAGGTTTCCCGGGCGATGTCTAAGATTCCCCGGGGGTGCCTCCCATATACCAGCTCGAAGGGAGAAAACCCCAGCGAGGCTTGAGGAACCTCTCTAATGGCAAACATCAGATATGGCAACATGCAATCCCAGTTTTTCCCATCCTTGTCGATTACCTTCCAGAGCATTGACTTCAGGGTCCGGTTGAATCTCTCAACCAGCCCGTCCGTCTGTGGATGGTAAACCGATGTCCTCAACTGTTTCACCTGCCACAATTTACAAAGGTCCGCCATAAGGCGGGACATAAAGGGGGTCCCCTGGTCAGTAAGGATCTCCTTTGGGACCCCAACCCTGGTGAACAATAGCACTAGTTCCTTGCCGATATTTTTGGAAGCAATTGTCCGAAGGGGAATGGCTTCTGGGTAGCGAGTGGCATAATCTAGAATGACCAGAATGTATTGGTGCCCTCTGGCAGATTTGGGTAGTGGGCCCACTATGTCCATCGCTATCCTCTCAAATGGCGTTTCAATTATGGGGAGTGGCACTAACGGGCTTCTAAACGCTGGTCGGGGAGCTGTTACCTGGCACTCCGGGCACTCTCCACAATGCCGAGCCACTTCAGCCTGAATTCCTGGCCAGTAAAACCTCCTTACAATCCGGTCTCGGGTTTTATTGATACCAAGGTGTCCACCCAGAATGTGCCCATGAGCTAGATCCAGTACTGTCTTCCTGTACCGGGTGGGGACCAACAACTGTTCCACCACATCAACCCCTATTTTTGAGACTCTGTACACCAAACCATTTTTCATGATGAAGTGGGGAAAACTATTAGGCATCATCCTATCATTTATGGGAGTACCATCTACGACCTGCACGTCTGCTCTGGCTTGCTGCAGGGTTGGATCCTGGTTTTGGGCCGTCCCGAAATTAGTCATGGACCCTGCCAGGTCTGCTGGTTCTAGATAGTCGTCCTCTAGATTCAGATCGACCCCAGCCCCACTAGTACTGGGCTGTTCATTATCAACGAGGTTTGCCACTTCATCCTCATCCTCCCCTACTAGTACCTGTGATGTTGGCCCCTGGGAGACCTCTTTTCTTGGCCTTGGTTGAAGGCCCCATGCTTCTTCCTGCTTGGTCAGGGTTGTTGGCTTCTCAAATATGCCATTCTTTTGACCTAATTTCGCAAAGTTAGGAAAGTATCTACCCAATATTACATCACATGGCATCTTTGGGACCACGCCGACCTCATAATCCAGCAGACTGTCCTCTGTTTGTATGCTCACTAATGCTGTGGGGTACAGACGGGTATCCCCATGAATGCACGTAACACTGATATCCTGACTTGTATCCAGTTTATGCGTCGGCACTAGGTTTGCAACTACCAGGGTTAGCATACTGCCGGAATCCAGTAGTGCTTCAACCTCCTTCCCTTCAACCTTCACCCTGCACATATGTTTGTTTCTTGATCTTTCAAGTACAGTGGTTACCACGGGACATGCATACCATATCTCATCTTCTTTTTCACCGAGGTTACATTGCATTGGCTCTTCTTTAATAGGGCAGTAGGCTGCAATATGTCCCGGTCGATTACAATTGTAACAGATAATAGGGTTCCGAAGGGGAGACCTCCTCGACCCCCAGTCCCGGTTTCCGGTTTTTCCCTTAGTGTCTCGGCCCGATTCTGATTCTTTCCTCATGGCCCCACGCTGCTCTCCTCCCCCTCCCCCTGTTGGGACAGTCTTACCCTGTCCGCTGGTTCGCCCAGGCCTGGGGAATGGGAATCTTTCCTCCTGCGCCTGCTCAGCTGTTCCTGCCGTACAATACCGTTCAACCAGGCCCACGAGATGGTCGGCGGAAAGTACCTCGTTCTGGCCAACCCATCGTCGCACTTCTTGGGGTAGACCTCGCTGAAACTGGTTGAGTACGATGGTCTCGACGACCTCGGCGGACAAACGGGTCTCCGGTCGCAACCATTTCCGTGCCAGGTGAATCAAGTCGAACATCTGTGTTCGGGGGGGTTGTTCCGGTCTGTAGGACCACTGGTGGAAGCGGTGTGCCCTCACGGTATCGGTCACTCCCAGTCTAGTCAGAATCTCTCCCTTGAGTTTATTGTAATCCTGTGCATCCTTCAACTCCAGGTCGAAATATGCTTTTTGAGCGTCCCCTGCCAGGTATGGTGCCAGAAGCCCTGCCCATTCTTCTTTCGGCCACTTCTCCCTCTCTGCCGTCCTTTCGAAGGTGGTAAGATATGCTTCCACATCATCCTGCACTGTCATTTTTTGAAGAAAATGATTGGCCCACCTTTGGGGATTTGCAGCTGGTAACTGAGCCCCAATTTGGTCCGCTAGCCCCTTTAGGCCTTCTCTTAACTCCCGGGTGTTTCTCTCTTGCTCTTCTCTGAGCAGCTGGTTGGTGCGGTGCTGGACCTGTAACGTGTCCTGATACATTCGCATTGCATCCTGATGAGCTATTTGTTGAGCTCTAGTTGCCTCTTGTTGGGCGGCCGCCGCTTGTAACAGGGCCTGTATGGCTCCCTCCATACTCATTTTCCTGAAAAACTGTCCTAACCAAACAAAGCCACAAAAAAAACCTGACTCCCCTTTGGAGTGCTAACTAAACTTTTTTTTACATTTTTTAAATTTTTTCTACCTAACCAGCAGTATGGTTAATCCAGTGCCCACATTCTCCACCACGTGTGGCAAACCTCTTCAAAGTTAGGAGCGTTTGTCACAAATTAAGTGGGAAACTGTCACCAAAGTCAGCCCAGAATGAAAGTTCTTTCGAACATGACAGTACCTGTGTGTTTGTTTCGCTGTCCTGGTCCACCCAGGCCGCAGGTAAGGTAAAGGATAGCAGGGTTCGGTACACAAATCTGGTTCTCGGTAGGTCCAGGTCTAAACGCCAACAGGTAAGTCCAAAACAGTCCAGCTCGTACACGGTAAATCCAGCCAATGTAGATTGTCTCTTTCTCTATGGTTCATAGATCCTTCCCGCCCTCTCTCCCTCTTCCTGGTTTTTCTTGACCTTTTATCTGTGGGTCGGCTCCACCTTCTGAGGGTTCCCCTTGCTTCTGGGAATTGTAGTTTTGGCAGTCGGCCATTTTGTGATCTGTAGTTCTGATCGGGGTGGCCATTTTAGTGATCGGGCAGAGCCGTTTATTAGTTCTGCTCTCACATATCTGCCATTTATCACTCGACCCCCTTCTTTGCCACAGTATGTAAACGTGTGGTTGACAGTAGCATGCCGGATCAAACTGGACGGCAGTGGGTGAAAGGAGTTATTACAGGAGTTCCAGAAATTGTTAACATGAAAGAAATAAAGGTCCACTTGAAGGGAGGCTCTCTTATTGAAGAAAAACATCTCCAGATGACATGAGAGGGGAAGAAGGTGGATAGCCTTTAATATTGTAGATGGTTTGTGGCTTCTATGACTGGAATTGTCTGCATCATTTCCAATTCCAATGTTTTTTATATATATATATATATACAGACCAGTCAAAAGTTTGGACACACGTACTCATTTTTACTATTGTCTACATTGCAGAAAATTAGTGAAGACATCAAAACTATGAAATAACACATATGGAATCATGTAGTAACCAAAAAAGTGTTAAACAAATCCAAATTGATGTAATATTTGAGATTCTTCAAGGTAGCCACCCTTTGCCTTGATGACAGCTTTTTACACTCTTGGCATTCTCTCAACCAGCTTCGTGAGGAATGCTTTTCCAACAGTCTTGTGAAGGAGTTCCCACATATGCTGAGCACTTGTTGGTTGCTTTTCACTCTGCGGTCCTTCACTCTGCGGTCCAACTCATCCCAAATCATCTCAATTGGGTTGAGGTTGGGTGATTGTGGAGGCCAGGTCTATCTGATGCAGCACTCCATCTCTCTCCTTTTTGGTCAAATAGCCCTTACACAGCCTGGAGGTGTGTTGGGTCATTGTCCTGTTGAAAAACAAATGATAGTCCCTCTAAGCGCAAACCAGATGAGATGGCGTATCGCTGCAGAATGCTGTGGTGCCTTTAATTCTAAATATATCACTGACAGTGTCACCAGCAATGCACCATCACACCACCTCCTCCATGCTTCACGGTGGGAACCACACATGCTGAGATTATCCGTTCACCTACTCCGCATCTCACAAAGACACAGCGGTTGGAACCAAAAATCTAAAATTTGGACTCATCAGACCAAAGGAAAGAATTCCAATGGACTAATGTCCATTGCTCATGTTTCTTGGCCCAAGCAAGCCTCTTCTTCTAATTGGTGTTCTTTAGTAGTGGTTTCTTTGCAGCAAATCGACCATGAAGGCCTGATTCTCCTCTGAACAATTGATATTGAGATGTGTCTGTTCCTTGAACTCTGTGAAGCATTTATTTGGGCTGCAATCTGAGGTGCAGTTAACTCTAATGAACTTATGCTCTGCAGCAGAGGTAACTCTGGGTCTTCCTTTCCTGTGGCGGTCCTCATGAGAGCCAGTTTCATCATAGCACTTGATGGTTTTGCAACTGCACTTGAAGAAACTTTAAAAGTTCTTGAAATGTTCCGTATTGACTGACCTTGTCTTGAAGTAATGATGGACTGTCATTTCTCTTAGCTTTTTGAGTTGTTCTTGCCATAGTATGGACTTCTGCATATCACCCCTACCTTGTCACAACACATTGGCTCAAACACAAGGCACACCTGTTAATTGAAATGCATTCCAGGTGACTACCTCATGAAGCTGGTTGAGATATCTGCAAAGCTGTCATTGAACCTTTTTTTAACTAGGCAAGTCAGTTAAGAACAATTTCGTATTTACAATGACGTATAACACGCACGCAATGCCGCTGGTCTAGTTTTGGTGTTATACCTATCATAGACAGAAGTGTGGCATTAAGGAGGCTGAATACATAGGTTTGGTTTGCTCCTAGCAGAACTCGGCTTGGAGAAGTGCCTCGCATACTCCCTTAAGACCTTCGCTTGACAATTTTGAAAGCAGCAATATTACAGTTTGTCCCTCCTTGAGACGCAATAGCAACAAATAGCCAGTATACACTTCCTCATAATAGTTCGAATTAATCAAAGATAAATCAATTAATTTGGACTTTTTTTTGCCAAGGTCTTAGTCATGCAATTTTACATTGAACTAAGATGTTTGGTGCAGTATTTCTCAAGTGAAAACATTTGCATGAAAACTACACTGGGTGCACAATTGTTAGGCAAATTGTATTCCTCGGGATTCATTTTATTGTTGAACAAACACAATGCTCTCAGTCAATCCAAAATGTTATTGAACCTCAAACCTAAATGTTTAACAAAGGAAAAGTGACTTTTGTCTTTCTCAGGAAAATATATGTGTGCACAATTATTAGGCAACTATTAGTGTGCAGAATTATTAGGCAACTAAATTACAAAAATAATTTCTCTCAACTCACTTGATTGATTCTCAATTTTTAGAGTAAGTGTAACAGATAAGTAACACAAAATGACAATTCTATAATATTTTTGGCCTTTCAAAAATATTCAGTGACCAATATAGCCACCCTTATTTTCAATAACTGCCATGAGCCTTCCATCCATGGAGTCTGTCAGTTTCTTGATCTGTTCACGATCAACTTTCGCTTAAGCAGCAACCACAGCCTCCCAAATGCTGTTCAAAAAGATGTATTGTCTTCCATCACTGTAAATCTCACGTTTGAGAAGGGCCCACAAGTTCTCAGTAGGATTTAAGTCAGGTGAGGAAGGGGGGCAGGTCATTATTCAGGCATCTTTGAGGCCCTTGCTAGCTAGCCAAGCAGTGGAGTACCTGGATGCATGTGATGGAGCATTGTCCTGCATAAAGATCATGGCCTTCTAGAATGCTGAGGACTTCTTCCTGTACCACTGTTTGACGAAAGAATCTTCCAGAAACTGGCAGTAGGTTTGGGAGTTGAGTTTCAGTCCATCGTCAACCCGAAAAGGTCCAACTACCTCATCCTCAATGATAGCAGCCCATACCAGTACCGCTCCTTCACCTTGCTGGCACCTGACTCAAAGTGGTGCCCTGTGTCCATTACTGATCCAGCCATTTTGTCCATCAAGAGTCACTTTCATTTAATCTGTCCATAAAACCTTTGGGCAAAGAAATACCCGAAGACAGATTTTTCAACCCTGACGCTTCAACTTGTGAATCTTATTCAGTGGTGGTCTTGTTTCAGTCTTCTTGACCTTGGCCATGTCTCTGAGCACTTGACACCTTGTACTTTTGAACACTCCAGGTAGGTTGCAGTTCTGGAATACGGTGGCACTGGAGGATAATGGGTTCCTGGTAGTTTGACGTTTAATTCTTCTCAAGTCTTTTTCAGTTAATTTGTGCCTTTTCTTCCCCATGCGTTTTTTGCGCCCCAGTTGACTATTCGCAACAAAACGTTTGATTGTCCGGTGTTCACACCTCAATAGTTTAGCAATTTAAAGAGTGTCACATCCGTCTGAAAGGCATTTTACATTTTTGGCTTTTCAGTGTCAGTTAATCTCTTTTTTGGCCCATTTTACCTGAGGTAATGAGGCTGCCTAATAATTATGTAAACCTTGATATAAGGTGTTATTCACTTTCGCCACACCCTCCCTCATTACACAAATACATATCACCTGAAAATGATTAAATCCAATAAGCATTCATGTTCATATGGTTTGGAGTTCGAAAATGTGAATAGAAATAATGATAAGATCAGAATACTCACTTGCCTAATAATTGTGCACGCAGTATAGTCCTCTCTTGTTGAATGACAACAAACACTTAATTGAAGATTCCCGTCCATAATTCCCACCATTTACAGATAAAAGGGTGTAGACTTTGGCTATCGAACTTCGACTTGCCTCACAGGAAAAAAAACTGCCGAACACCAAAACGAACAAAAACACCACACAATTTTGTCAGAATATATGCGCAAACTGTTTCAACTGGGAAACATGCAACATGGTTGACGACAGGCTTTCACGCAGCTACACTTCTGTGTGATGACTGTCCACGAGAATCCAAAATAGGTCAGATCAGGTTTGCAATGAATAACTTCAATCAGACCCCCTCTCACCCATAGAGGGGGAAGGAAAAAATTTGTGAGGATTAACAACTCATGCCCTGTTATAAATCAAGGGAGAAGATTCAGGCCTGCGCTCTCAAGATTCACCAAAGGAATGTGCTTTGTCTCAACAGACATTTTCCTGCTGAAACTCTAAAACGTTCAAAAGCGAATACTGGAACAATATTTCTAACGTAGAACGTGGGGAATGGTCAGATGCGATCTATAGAACACTAATGTCATTTTGTTTGTTATTTTGTGGTGTCATTAAAAATTTTATAAAGGAAATAATGTAACTTGGAAAGTATATCCACTACATATATATATATATGAAGTTTCCATACTATGCGTTGTGCATGTAATATGATACATTATGAAAGTGTTTATGTTAAGATAGGGATGTGATTTGAGAAGCTATAAGAGAATTGTTTTCCATGAACTTTGCACAGTGAGTAGTCACCGCCCAGGAGTGAGGTCAGGGAGTGTGCCAGCCTTGCGGAACCGCCCGTTTCCAGCAAAATGTATAAATTACGGGTTAAGAAAAAAACACATGGGACCAGAAAAGCGTGAAGCTGCTGCTGTGGGTTTAAAGAGGTTTGAACTTTGAATCTCAACACGAGGTGGAGACGATCACTGGTACGGCTGATTAACTGTCCTCAGTAAAGCATCTTCGAAAGTGAATTTAAGTAGGACCATCCTGTCACTATGCTCAAACCATCGATATGGCTGGCTAGCCTATCTTCAAAGAAGCCTCTTCAAAAGTGAATAGAAGAAAAGTCTACTCTGTAGTTGTGTTCAGGACTACACGACAAGTCACTTGATACCGGTAAACTACGAAGGACAACAGTAGAAGAGTTGTTGGAACCATTTTGGACAATCAGAGCCTTACAAGCACGCCTCAAAGGCCCAACCCCCTTTCTAAGGCTGCCCTGTTCAGCGAGAGACCCCGGCAAACCCTAAGTAAACTCAGCAAAAAAAGAAACGTCCTCTCACTGTCAACTGCGTTTATTTTCAGCAAACTTAGCATGTGTAAATATTTGTATGAACATAACAAGATTCAACAACTGAGACATAAACTGAACAAGTTCCACATACATGTGACTAACAGAAATGGAATAATGTGTCCCTGAGCAAAGGGGGGGGGCAAAATCAAAAGTAACAGTCAGTATCTGGTGTGGCCACCAGCTGCATTAAGTACTGCAGTGCATCTCCTCCTCATGGACTGCATCATATTTGCCAGTTATTGCTGTGAGATGTTACCCCACTCTTCCACCAAGGCACCTGCAAGTTCCCGGACATTTCTGGGGGAATGGCGCTAGCCTCACCCTCCGATCCAACAGGTCCCAGACGTGCTCAATGGGATTGAGATCCGGGCTCTTCGCTGGCCATGGCAGAACACTGACATTCCTGTCTTGCAGGAAATCACGCACAGAACCAGCAGTATGGCTGGTGGCATTGTCATGCTGGAGGGTCATGTCAGGATGAGCCTGCAGGAAGTGTACCACATGAGGGAGGAGGATGTCTTCCCTGTAACGCACAGATTTGAGATTGCCTGCAATGACAACAAGCTCAGTCTGATGATGCTGTGACACGCCGCCCGAGACCATGACGGACCCTCCACCTCCAAATCGATCCTGCTCCAGAGTACAGGCCTTGGTGTAACGCTCATTCCTTCGTCGATAAACGCGAATCTGACCATCACCCCTGGTGAGACAAAACCGGGACTCGTCATTGAAGAGCACTTTTTGCCAGTCCTGTCAGGTCCAGCAACTGTGGGTTTGTGCCCATAGGCAACGTTATTGCCGGTGATGTCTGGTGAGGACCTGCCTTACAACAGGCCTACAAGCCCTAAGTCTAGCCTCTCTCAGCCTATTGCGGACTGTTTGAGCACTGATGGAGGGATTGTGCATTCCTGGTATAACCCGGGCAGTTGTTGTTGCCATCCTATACCTGTCCCGCAGGTGTGATGTTCGGATGTACCGATCCCGTGCAGGTGTTGTTACACGTGGTCTGCCACTGCGAGGATGGTCAGCTGTCCGTCCTGTCTCCCTGTAGCGCTGTCTTAGGCATCTCACAGTATGGCAATTTATTGCCCTGGCCACATCTGCAGTCCTCATGCCTCCTTGCAGCATACCTAAGGCATGTTCACGCAGATGAGCAGGGACCCTGGGCATCTTTCTTTTGGTGTTTTTCAGAGTCAGTAGAAAGGCCTCTTTAGTGTCCTAAGTTTTCATAACTGTGACCTTAATTGCCTACCGTCTGTAAGCTGTTAGTGTCTTAACGACCGTTTCACAGGTGCATATTCATTAATTGTTTATGGCTCATTGAACAAGCATGGGAAACATTGTTTTAACCCTTTACAATGAAGATCTGTGAAGTAATTTGGATTTTTACGAATTATCTTTGAAAGACAGGGTCCTGAAAAAGGGACATTTATTTTTTTGCTGAGTTTATATGGTTACTGTTGGTGAGAGTAGTTTTGGAATGTATCAATGTTAAGTGTCCCTCTCTCTCCCTCTCCATCTCTTCTTTAACAAGCATCAATGTTGTTGTCATTCTGCTAGGGACCTGTTTTCAGCCTATTACGTCTCCAGTCAATAACCGGTGCAGTGTGTTCCATTTAATTAGCTAGTAAATAAATAATTAAACCAATTTGTGTAGAACTGAATCATAAGTAAGGCTCAGATTTTTGCAGATGGAAGAAGGTTCCAACTGTTCAGAATGATGATATGATACAAGGTTATGATTAATAAGTTAACTGTTTATAGATGTGATAGTGTCAGGGGTGGGTGTAGCTGGTGCATGGAAGTCAGGCACAGGAGAGCAGAGATGAGTGGACAAAGCACTTTACTGAGGCAATCATTAGAACAGAACGCAACCGCGTCACAAAAACCAATGCCCAAAGAACAAGTGAGGCAGCACAAAGTACTAAAACCAAGTACAAAGTACTGGCTGCCACAAAGCACGGGTACAAAACAAAACCCGGCTCAAACCAGCGGGAAGCGTGCCAACCTTGACAAACAAACAATACCCCACACAGACATGGAGGGAACAGAGGGCTAAATACACTTAGTAATTATGAGGAGATGTAAACCAGGTGTGCAGGAAAACAAGACAAAACAAATGGAAAATGAAAGGTGGAGCGAGAAGACCGTTGACGTCGACCGCCGAACGTCGCCCGAACAAGGAGAGGGACCGACTTCAGCGGAAGTTGTGACAGATAGGT
Organism: Salmo trutta; assembly: GCF_901001165.1. Classification (NCBI taxonomy): domain Eukaryota; kingdom Metazoa; phylum Chordata; class Actinopteri; order Salmoniformes; family Salmonidae; genus Salmo; species Salmo trutta. The sequence goes on along the minus strand of NC_042988.1, from coordinate 25,767,188 downwards.
AAAGACCTTTTGAGAGTTTAATTTGGGAGATGGTAACTCTTTAAAGAACCACCTTCGTGGTGCCCCAAATCCTAATGAGTTAATTGTTACATGATTAAGTTAATCGGGTAACAATTAAACATGGTTAGTTAATTAATAAATAAGTCTTCAGATTATTGTTAAAGTCAAGTTACGACATCTGACACTGCCAAAACCCCAGCTATGCGAGTGTCGGCTATCACCGGTTAATGATTGATGTGATTGAATCTAGGCCTTGGTCCTCTATAAAGTATCCAGAGTGACACATAAAAATAGTGCATTTGAAGGAGTTCGTTAAAGATGTAATAAGATAAAGAGTTGCTATATTAAGGATTTTGTTCCAAGATGTACGTAAGCATGTTGAATGGAATTTTAAAACTATGCAAACAAAATGTAATGCCTTCTGTTATTATCTGTGTATTTCTTAAATGTGTAACACTTTATTTGGCTAGGTTGTGTAGATCATATAGAGATGGACTATCTATCAGCAACATGTCAACTGCATATCTATTGACTTTCTCTCCTTTATGACCACTTTACTGGTTGCCCTTAGGTCCACAAAGCTAGTGAGTCAGCTGCATGCACAGTCAGTTCACCATTCGTGCCTACAGTTTGCCCTGGGTTTTTCCAAGGTTTCCTTGTTGCCTAACCCCGCATTTATGCTTAAGGTCAGAGCCAATTACATTTGTTTCACCTTGAAGCTTGTGGCTTCCACCCACCGCCCTTTCCTTCTATGGAAGAAGAGCATCTCCACCATTTGTGTCCAGTACAAGCATTACGCATATACCTGGATTGAGCGAGAGCTTTGAACAAGAGCGATAACTCTTTGTGTTCTGGGCACCTCCATGCTAGGGGAGGCCTCTCTCTCGTCAATTGGATTGTGGCAGTTATTATATTGGTCTATAATAGCAAGGGGTTACAGACTCTGGAAGGCCTGAGGGCTCACTCCACCAGGGGTATGGCTACAGTATCTCTTGGGCACTGTTCAAGGGTATCTCCTTACAGGATATTTGCGATGCGGCTTGTTGGGCATCCCCCACAGGAGGCTGCTGAGTGGAGGACGGCACATAACTGGCTAGAATGGAGTGGTATCAAACCCATTCCAGCCATTACCACAAGCCCATCCTCCCCAATTAAGGTGCCACCAACCTCCTGTGGCATCCCCTCATACATTTATGAGGTTCTACTGGCTTGACATCACTGCGCCTTCTTTGGCGCATACTGTCCTCAGTGTCGGGGCCTCTGAGGGTTGATATGTTGAGACTACCTAGCTTCGGAAAGCATGTTTGCGATATGAGAGTTGGCTATATCCCACGTGAGATATCGAAACAAATAATTGAAAGAGAACTCAAGGTTCTCTGATAGGAGTGAGATATCTCACTGCATACCCTTACTTGCAAGAGTGTGAGGAAGTTCAGCATGGTTGAAAATGATCAGAGGCGGGCAATTGGCTCCTTATAATGAGGGGAGGGGCTCACCTCATTCGGAACTTGGCCTGTTTGTCTCCAACGGATGTGTGTAATTGGTTCTTCCCACGTGAGATATCTCATTCATAATATCAGAGAACCTGAGTTACGCAAGTAACGTTACGTTTTTATTGTTGTTATTAATATAATTGCATATAAATCATTATTGCTAAGGCTTTCTTTGTTGCTTTTTCTTTGGATAGTGGGTAGTTTGTGAGTGTTATGATCAAACAACTTAAGGGAGCGACGCCCCTGCCCTACGCCAGTCCCAGGCTCAGCTGGCCCTGCTGTCAGTACCTGGTAAGGGCCCCTCACAAGGTTATGACGTCCAACCTTGGAGCGTTTTGGAGCTTATGGTTACTACACCATTGGAAAGATTGAGCATGTAATCTTCACTATTGGTGGCAATGAGAGTGAATTTGATGTTGTTGTTGCCTCTACCAAGTCTCTGTGGACCAAGAGCTGGGTTGAGACACAGATGTCATGAGGGAATATTACAGCAAACTGGTTGAAATGAGGGATCCACACTTCATTTTAATTATTGGTGAAAAGGACAGCAATATGTAAGTAAAACCATTACATTTCTCATGCTCTCCCATTGTTGGGGCTGCAAATTTAATGAGGCTTTCAGTTAGCAGGCTCATAAATGTATGTCTTACATTATGACTGATGGCCACTAGATGGCAGAAGTACCAAACAACTAAAAAGTTTTGACTGGATAGTTTGTACTTGTCTCATTATCTTAATGTTGAATATCAAAGAGCTCTGCTAACCAGGTCATCAGGCCCTGAACCTTTCACTGCTGCTTGTGGGGCTCTCAACGTGCATCAGGTAAAAACTGAGCTAGTCTACCTAAAAATCCAGTATTGGTGAATTTTTGTTGAAGTTGGTTTGTATATTGCCGTCCTAATGTTGGCATTAGCAGAAATGGTCCCTGAGGCATAGTGAATGTGACAATCCTTCTATACTAGGGGGTTGGTCAAGTGGGTGCCCCTGTCCTTCATTAGCAGAGTGCTTCATTAGCCCAGCTAGATGCCTGTACCAAATGCCATTAATATTAATGAGGCCCAGGGAAATCAAAGTTATAAAGATGCCCATTAAGCCTATGGTTGTGATTACATTTGCGATCAGCTCTCCAAAGCAATAAACAGGAGCGACAAGTGATTAAATATGACTTAACCTCTGGTCAGAGACAACAAGCTGCTGGGTGGAATAAGGGATAGGCTGATTACCACTGGGCGGCTGTAAACACAGGCTGGTTAGTGACGCGGTCATGGCTGACTGAAAGTCCCCCTATTCAACAGCAGTCTCCCAGGCACCTGCTAACTAACTAGTCCTCACTGTCACAGAGGTGTTTGTAAAGGCACGGACAATACATTGAGCAGTATGTGGCTGCCCACTGGGTAAAAATGGTTGAATCAACGTTGTTTCCTCGCTCATTTTAACAAAAACAGTAATGCGATGACGTTGAATCACCGTGGGAAACTGATTGGATTTGCAAAAAGTCATCAACGTCAGGGAATTTCTTTTTTTCCACCTAAATCCAATGACATAGTGAAATGTTTTGTTGATTTCAAGTTAAATTCACGTTAGTTGACAACTCAACCAAATTTAAACCAAAACTAGACGTTGAAATGACGTCTGTGCCCAGTGGCAGGTAAGTTCCTATCTATAGTGTCATGGCCTGATGAGGTGAACAAATTCTTCATTCATTCTGACAAACCACAAGTGAGTTACATTGAATAAAGGAATTATTTTGGTTTCAGGCACGAAGGATGAACTGCTGCCAAGGTGAGTCACAAACAGGGAGAAATTGAAATAGTGTAGATGTAAATAATGGATGATTTGGAGTTGTATGACTCAAGTTTGAACTTTTCCCTCGATCCCAAGCTGACAGCAAATGGCAGACATTCTGATAAACAGGACAAATACAGAGCTTTCATACCTTAAGCTGCCTTTGGATAAGAAATTGTCACAGCTGTCGTGGAAGAGAGAATGGGACAAAGGCGCAGCGGGTTGCGTGCTCAACATATTTATTTATAATAATGAGAACACCACTGGAAAAACAATAAACAAACTAACGACAGGAACAGAGAAGCAGGCTCAACAAAAGCAGTGCTCACAAACAACTACCCACAAGTGACAAACAAAAACACACACCTATTTATAGGACTCCCAATCAGAGGCAACTAGAAACACCTGCCTCCAATTGAGAGTCCAGCACCCAACCTACACATAGAAAACTACCCTAGAACATACACAACACAAACCCTCTGCCACGTCCTGACCAAAACTAATACAATTACTCCCTCTGCTGGTCAGGACGTGACAGTACCCCTCCCTAAAGGTGCAGACCCCGGAATGCACCTTAAAAGAAAACACAAAAAAAATCCCCCAATACTACAAAAAAAACAAAAAACAAACCCTAAACCAAAAGGGAGGGAAGGCATCGGAGGACTGGTGGGCGACCCTGACTGCGCCCGGCTGGCGGGCGACCCTGGCTGCACCCGGCTGGCGGGCGTCCCTGGCGACCCTGGCCGCGCCCGGCTGGCGGGCGTCCCTGGCGACCCTGGCTGCGCCCTGCTGGCGGGCGACTCTTGCTGCGCCTGCCTGGCTGATGACCCTGGTGCCAGACTGGCGGGTGACCCTGGCGGCTCCAGACTGGCGGGCGGCTCTGACGGCTCCAGACTGGTGGATGGCTCTGGCGGCACCAGACTGGCGGGCGACTCTGGCGGCTCCAGACTGGCGGGCGGCTCCAGACTGGCGGGCGGCTCTGGTGGCTCCAGACTGGCGGGCGGCTCTGGCGGCTCCAGACTGGCGAGGCTGGGCTGACGCACTAGAAACCTGATGCGTGGGGCTGATACTGGACGTGCCAGCCTGGAGACACGCACCTCAAGGCTAGTGCGCGTAGCGGGAAACACTGGACCGTAGAGGCGCACTGGCGGTCTCGAGCGCAGGGCAGGCAGCTCCAGACTGGCGGGCGGCTCTGGTGGCTCCAGCCTGGCGGGCGGCTCTGGCGGCTCCAGACTGGCGAGGCTGGGCTGACGCACTAGAAGCCTGATGTGTGGGGCTGGTACTGGACGTGCCAGCCTGGAGACACGCACCTCAAGGCTAGTGCGTGTAGCGGGAAACACTGGACCGTAGAGGCGCACTGGTGGTCTTGAGCGCAGGACTGGCATCACCCCTACTGGCTAGATGCCCACTTTCCCCTGGTACATGCGGGGCGCTGGTACTGCGCGTACCGGCCTGAAAATACCCGGCCTCACCACAGCACCCATCACCCCAAAGTACGGGACCTGTCCAGTATGTCTCTGCCCAAAAAGGGTACGGGGAGCTGGCCTGGGGCTCCATCCTCGCCCAGCCAAACTACCCTTGTGCCCCCCCCAAAAAAATGATTGGGGCTGCCTCTCGGGCTCCCTTACCAGCCGTGTTCCCCAGTCCTCACCAGATTTCCTCCGCTGCTTGGTCTTTGTTTGGTGGGTTGTTCTGTAACGGTTGTCGTACTGTAGAGAAGACCAAGGCGCAGCGGGTTGCGTGCTCAACATCATAATTTATTAAATAATGAGAACACGGAAAAACAAGAAAATAACGAAGGACAAACCGACAGTTCTACAGGCTATATAGATACTTACAGCAGTGCAAAATAAACAACCCACCACGCCAAGAGAAAAACAAAAACACACACCTATTTATAGGACTCCCAATCAGAGGCAACTAGAAACACCTGCCTCCAATTGAGAGTCCAGCAGCCAACCTACACATAGAAAACTACCCTAAAACATACACAACACAAACCCCCTGCCACGTCCTGACCAAAACTAATACAATTACTCCCTCTGCTGGTCAGGACGTGACAGAAACGCTATTATGGTACAAATATCAGTTGTGCGATATACACTGCTCAAAAAAATAAAGGGAACACTTAAACAACACAATGTAACTCCAAGTCAATCACACTTCTGTGAAATCAAACTGTCCACTTAGGAAGCAACACTGATTGACAATAAATTTCACATGCTGTTGTGCAAATGGAATAGACAACAGGTGGAAATTATAGGCAATTAGCAAGACACCCCCAATAAAGGAGTGGTTCTGCATGTGGGGACCACAGACCACTTCTCAGTTCCTATGCTTCCTGGCTGATGTTTTGGTCACTTTTGAATGCTGGCGGTGCTTTCACTCGGAGTCTACAACCCACACAAGTGGCTCAGGTAGTGCAGCTCATCCTGGATGGCACATCAATGCGAGCTGTGGCAAGAAGGTTTGCTGTGGCTGTCAGCGTAGTGTCCAGAGCATGGAGGCGCTACCAGAAGACAGGCCAGTACATCAGGAGACGTAGGAGGAGGGCAACAACCCTGCAGCAGGACCGCTACCTCCGCCTTTGTGCAAGGAGGAGCAGGAGAAGCACTGCCAGATCCCTGCAAAATTACCTCCAGCGGGCCACAAATGTGCATGTGTCTGCTCAAACGGTCAGAAACAGACTCCATGAGGGTGGTATGAGGGCCCGACGTCCACAGGTGGGGGTTGTGCTTACAGCCCAACACCGTGCAGGACGTTTGGCATTTGCCAGAGAACACCAAGATTGACAAATTCGCCACTGGCGCCCTGTGCTCTTCACAGATGAAAGCAGGTTCACACTGAACACGTGACAGACGTGACAGAGTCTGGAGACGCCGTGGAGAACGTTCTGCTGCCTGCAACATCCTCCAGCATGACCGGTTTGGCGGTGGGTCAGTCATGGTGTGGGGTGGCATTTCTTTGGGGGGCCGCACAGCCCTCCATGTGCTTGCCAGAGGTAGCCTGACTGCCATTAGGCAGAGACCATATGCTGGTGCGGTTGGCCCTGGGTTCCTCCTAATGCAAGACAATGCTAGACCTCATGTGGCTGGAGTGTGTCAGCAGTTCCTGCAAGAGGAAGGCATTGATGCTATGGACTGGCCCGCCCGTTCCCCAGACCTGAATCCAATTGAGCACATCTGGGACATCATGTCTCGCTCCATCCACCAACGCCACGTTGCACCACAGACTGTCCAGGAGTTGACGGATGCTTTAGTCCAGGTCTGGGAGGAGATCCCTCAGGAGACCATCCGCCACCTCATCAGGAGCATGCCCAGGCGTTGTAGGGAGGTCATACAGGCACGTGGAGGCCACACACACTACTGAGCCTCATTTTGACTTGTTACAGGTTAAGGACACTACATCAAAGTTGGATCAGCCTGTAGTGTGGTTTTCCACTTTAATTTTGAGTGTGACTCCAAATCCAGACCTTCATGGGTTGATAAATTGGATTTCCATTGATTATTTTTGTGTGATTTTGTTGTCAGCACATTCAACTATGTAAAGAAAAAAGTATTTAAGAAGATTATTTCTTTCATTCAGATCTAGGATGTGTTGTTTAAGTGTTCCCTTTATTTTTTTGAGCAGTATATATACAAAAGTATGTGACACCACTTCAAATGAGTGGATTCGGCTATAAAAGCCACACCCGTTGCTGACAATTGATACAATTTAGCACACAGCTATGCAATCTCCATAGATAAACTTTGTCAGTAGAATGGCCTTACTGACTTTCAACGTGGCACCGTCATAGGATGCCACCTTTCCAACAAGTCAGTTCATAAAATGTCTGCCCTGCTAGAGTTACCTCATTCAACTGTCAATTTGTAAGTCGCTCTGGATAAGAGCATCTGCTAAATGACTTAAATGTAAATGTAAATGTAAGTGCTGTTATTGTGAAGTGGAAATGTCTAGGAGCAACAACGGCTCAGCCGTGAAGTGGTAGGCCACACAAGCTCACAGAATGGGACCACCAGGTGCTGAAATGCATAGTGCATACAAATTGTCTGTCCTCGGTTGCAACACTCACTAGAGAGTTCAAAACTGCCTCTGGAAGCAACGTCAGCACAATAACTGTTCGTCGGAAGCTTCATGAAATGGATTTCCATGGTCGAGCAGCCACACACAAGCCTAAGATCACCATGCGCAATGCCAAGCGTCAGCTGGAGTGGTGTAAACCTCGCCACCATTGGACTGGAGCATGATAAATCACACTTCACCATCTGGCAGTCCGACGGACGCATCTAGGTTTGGCGGATGCCAGGTAATGCTACCTGCCCCAATCCATAGTGCCAACTGTGAACTTTGGTGGAGGATGAAAAATGGTCTTTTGGCTGTTTTCATGGTTCGGATTAGGCCCGTTAGTTCCAGTGAAGGGAAATCTTAACGCTACATCATACAATGACATTCTAGACAATTCTGTGCTTCCAACTTTGTGGCAACAGTTTGGGGAAGGCCATTTCCTGTTTCAGCATGGCAATGCCCTCGTGCACAAAGCAAGGTCCAGACAGAAATGGTTTGTCGATATCAATGTGGAAGAACTTGACTGGCCTGCACAGAGCCCTGACCTCAACTCAATCGAACACCTTTGGGATGAATTGGAACGCCGACAGGGTGCCAGGCCTAATCGTCCAACATCAGTGCCCAACATCACTAATGCTCTTGCAGCTGAATGGAAGCAAGTCCCTGCAGCAATGTTCCAACATCTAGTGGAAAGCCTTCCCAGAAGAATGGAGGCTGTTCATAGCAGCAAAGGGGGGACCAACTCCATATTAATGGCCACGATTTTGGAATGAGATGTTCGAGAAGCATGTGCCCACATACTGTTGGTCATGTAGTGTATATGAAACCCAAATACGGTGGTGCATCTCAGGTTTATTACTTCTCACTCTGGCAGTTTGTGGACTGACTGGCACAACACAGGAGTTTGAATTTGAAATGTTGAAATATTCCTCCTGCAAAATAAAAATAGGCAAACTATGATAACTGCATGGCATGGCCTGACCTTTACCAGTGGCTTTGTTCAGCTTGACTTTTCTTTTTCTCCCCATGTCTTTCTATCTTAAACCCCAGTTCCAACATATGTGCATGTTCCCCACTCCCCTTATCTCCCTCCTCTGTAGCTCCCCACCCCTCTGTAGCTCCCCACCCCTCTGTAGCTCCCCACCCCTCTGTAGCTCCCCACCCCTCTGCCTTCTGCTTCTCGTCTGATTGATAATATCTCTATCCATGTGGAAAGTGTAATTAACTCTGAGCAGAGCTTGAATACATAATCAAAAGGGGACTATCGCGCTCTCAGTGAAAATAAAAATAAATAAAAAAAGTAAGCTTTCTTTATGCGACATCATTTTGAGTGCAGACCCATCACACCTTTTGTTTGTCAGAGCTTGAATAGAGCCTGAATAGATGTGTTGCATGTGATAGATTCAACATTTTTTCTCATATGCTGCTTGCAAAATATTGATATTCAACATTACCAACAGATTATTTAAAATCCATTTCTATGCAACAAAAGAAATATCAAGCACCATGGTAAACAAAAATAATAACAACAGCAGTCCCATGATGTAAGCCCTAATTAGGTCTTTCAAGATGATCTAGAATTGCTGCCTCACTATGCATTCGCTTTGTACAAATCTATAGGCCACTGTGTCAAGTTTTCTAAGCAGTGGCAAATTGTCTCTACATTTCCACCCTGCCTTGCATGAAAACAGTCTCCACCGCAGGACCTCCGGCAATGTCTGTCTAAAGCCGAAAAGATGCCCAGTGAACTCCGGATGAACTCAGGCCTGTCTCTGTCTCCGAGAGGGCACTGCACTGCAGCATAGACACTGGCTCATGTGTTGATACTGTACCTCCTGGGCAAAAATGGTTGTCATATTGTTTCTAGATTAATTCATCACAAAGTCATGAACACACACAGGTTTTCTCTGTTTAACCCTGGTTTGAACAAAACATCCATAAAAAGGTTTCAAAATGTATAATCTATTACCCCATTAATCTAAATTGTATGCTCGACTGACATCTTTGCCCATGTGTGTTGGTGCATTCTCACCAAGATATTTTGCTGACACATTTTAACACTGCCTATTCAATAACCTAAGTGAGAAAAATCTATACAGGTAACAAAGTTCCTTAATTACACATCCATCAACCTAATCAATGTGTAAATATTCTCAGGTCCCCGTCTACTGGCAGATTGCTTTTTCTGGCAATACTCTACCAGTAAATCAAGTGCACACACAATTCACTGTATCAGCAGCATGAGCTAAATTAACTGCATAACATTTGTGTTTTGTAGGACGTTGTCATCCATAAATAATATGATTTGTAGATCCTGGGGTTGAACTCTAATATTATAAGACACTTGTATTAATGGAACAACAGGGCACCCAGAGGGAAGACGCAGACACAACTCTTGATACAGACAGAGCAAATAGCTGACAGGAGTTCCTGGAGAGTGCTGATACAAAATAGAACCTGACCAGCAGCACAACATGGCTTTCAAGTGAATTTTCTCCCTCAGTCTGTCTACTAGTACTGCTCTGCTTGGAGGACTCCTCTGGTGTCCTGACTGCTGTTATCACTGGGAGCTGAGAGGAGGACATTTCAGTGCACATTAAGTCTGTGTAGTAGAGATGTCAGAGTGAAATAGGATCTCCCCTTTACATTTCTAACACCACAACACACTGTAGGCGCTGATGCCTTTTCCCAAGCTCCCACCCCTCCCCACAAACCACAAGCACTGTAGGACAGGGTATTATGCTTGTGATCTGCACGATTGATCCTCTTTCAAAGCTATGAAGAAATGAGTGATACGTCTACACAAGAAGGCAAACACGACAGGACCCAGCAGCAAAACTTATTTTTTTTATTGTTTCATCACAAAATGAAAAAGCAGTCCTGCAATAACAATAGAAACCAAAAGAGAAGAAACAACCAGTGGCATTTTCACTGAGACTCAGTATGTGTCCCATAGTAGTTCACCTCTCTCCATGGACAGATCTATACAGTAGGTGAGAAGCAGGGGAGGACTGGGACCAGAAATTGGCTCTCGCATTTGTAATATACCGGCCCATTTTTTTCCCTTGAAGCCTTCACACCGGTCCATATTTTTCCTCAAGGTCAGATAATGATAATTTTGCATTTTTTTTTTTACTTTAGACAGGCCCACTAGGCTAAAAATGAACCAGCCCATCTGGCATTTCGGGCAAATGCCAGATGGCAAGTCTGCCCCTGGAGATGGCTGAGGTCACTGCTAAAGGACACATGATAAGCCATACATGAGAGATTAGATTACACACAGCAGGTCAACAACAGACAGGAAATCATAGTTCACAAAGCACTTGGAGTTCATTCCCACCTGTACTGTACATTATAACAATGACACAGTAGAAGTTTTGTCACATACACCGGATAGGTGCAGTCAAATGTGTTGTTTTACAGGGTCAGCCATAGTAATACGGCGCCCCTGGAGCAAATTAGGTTTAGCTGCCTGACTCAAGGGCACATCGACAGATTTTTCACCTTGTCGGCTTGGGTATTCAAACCAGCGACCTTTCGGTTAATGGCCCAACACGCTAACTGCTAGGCTACCTGCCGCCTGTCTGAATAATCACGGCTAATTGATATGCTACTCTGGATGGATGTACTCGTCATATCATAGTGATGCAATATAGTCCCTTTTAGTGTGATGGCACTAGATGGGAGGGGTGTTAAAGAAACATAAAGTGCAAACCAAATCCTTTTTGAGATGGACTCAGACCAGTCAGCGTTTCATGTCAGGGCTTTGGATAGTCCTTTGTCACTTTTGAGAACAGAAAAACACCTCCTGTGGTTTTCACACCACCCATGGTTTGGTGATTTTGATTTTAACTGGTTATTAAATGTGTTTGGTTGGGCTATCGTCTATTTAAAAAATATTGGGCTTGAAATCATCTCCAATTTGACAAAGCTTGTGTCTTTCAGTCAGAGATGGACAATAGTTCCGGCAAACGACAAGTTTTACATGTTGGGCTTGATTATTTGAATTCGTTGTGCTAGTATTATCCTGCTCTGTTACCAAATTTGTATTTGCTTCAAATCAAATGTCAACCCGTCATAAGTCGGTTCATGTAAGTCCTTCTTCAATAACATGTCCACTGTAGACAGGACAGAACACTGTCTCGTACCCGTTTTGGTTTTTCATACCACAACACCAATATTAACACCACAATACAACACACCCTGTATCCTGAAATGAATCAGAAGATCATTTCCCCTCATCTGAATCTACATCAGTGCAATTATTATCATCCAAACATTATTTCCATTAATAGAGCCTTGATTATCATGGAAATTCAATTTTCAATTCAATTCCATTTCTAGCTGGGCTATGTCCATGTAAGGGCCAAGTCCATTATGTAAAATATGGTTGGGAGTCTGTCAGTTCTCACCAGACAACACACCCACATCATGCAGCTGAAATGAAACTAAACCCCCTCAGCATGTTCATTTATGAGCGACATTTGTACTCTGCTTGTATTCTGCCAGGTAAACAATGTCATACTCCATCTCTCTGGTTTTGGCTCAGCCTCAGTCATCAATGAGTGCTTTTACCCCACTGAGGCGCTGCCGCCAAAAGGCAAGCGTTTAATCATTTACATGAGTTTACACATAGGAATATGGCACCTGTTTAATATGTTGTTAAGAAGCAGCTCAGTACCTTGCCTTCCATCAGCGTACTAACCTTGTGATAAATTGATAGGAGTGGAATCAATAGAACGGATGCATTAAACAGCAAAATAAATAACCGAATGCAAAACAGTCATTTTGGAATTGATTCTTTAGAATGCTCATGTTTTCCCAATATGAATGCAAATACAGTCCCAACACCCCTTCCCGTAGATATACAACTTGCTGCCTAAGAAAACAGTGCATCAACAAAATGGAACTGCCTTAGATGGATGTGTCATATGAAATATGTTATAGTGAACCATGTTCAATCTATACATTCTATTTCTATAGCTGGCCTCATCTCATAGGCCACGGAGAGAGACAGAGAGAGAGAGAGAATGACAGAGAGAGAGAGAGAGACAGGGCAAATGTACAGTAAAGCAACACTGCAGTCCAGCATCAGCCAATCAGCATCACCAAAGAGAGAAACCGTCTCCGATAGGAAGCAGCGCATGCAACTTGGACAGTTCACAGCAACTGTTAATGGTACAATGTCTGGCAGTACTGACCGATGGGTGACTAGTGAATACACATGTCTAGGACAGAGATGAGTCCCTTCCCGTTAGGTTTACAGTGTAGTCTGTCTGTCTGTGAACTGGAGAAGACCTATGAGTCAGGTAGATGAGCACGTGAGGGGGAGGGGAGGCGGCTGTCCTCCTCCAGCAGTACAGTAACAGTAACAGTTCCAGTAACAGAGAGCACCGATAAATCCAGGTGACAGCTCCTTAATCCCCATTAGTGCTGCAGTGACAGTATGGAGGGAGGCCCAGTCCAGCCCAGTCTAGCCCAACCCAGCCACCCTCTACTCTGACCAGCCACCCAGCCACCCATCCTCCCCACCAAAGTCACTATCATTCTGTCCTGGTAGCCTGTGGAAGAGGCTGTTGCTCACTGGCTCCCCGTGTGGTGGTGGCTCACAGTCGCCTTGCCTGGTGTGTGGAGCTGGGCTGGGGGCTCAGCAGGCGATCTCCTCCAGCGTGCCCAGGGTGGTCTGTAGGGGGACGCTCACCGTGTGGCTGATGGCCTCCGAGTGGTTCGCCACCGGGTCACAGGAACTCTGAGGTAGGGTGACACACACATATGCGTGTAGTACACTTATACACATACACATGTCTACACTGCATCCCACTGCTGGCTTGCCACTGAAGTTAAGCAGGGTTTGTCTTGGATGGGAGACCAGATGCTGCTGGAAGTGGTGTTGGAGGGCCAGTAGGAGGCACTCTTTCCTCTGGTCTGACAAAAGATCCCAATGTCCCAGGGCAGTGACTGGGGACATTACCCTGTGCAGAGTGCCATCTTCAAGATGCGATGTTAAAAGGGCACTTATTGTAAGAGTAGGGGTGTTAAACCCTGGTGTCCTGGCTGCATACCCAATCTGGCCATCATTGACACCTAATCATCCAATTGGCTCATTCAACTACTCCCCAGGTCGATGCTGTATGTGAGAATGTGTTCTCATTCAACTTACCTGGTTAATTAAAATAAAAATACACTGAGTGACATTTTGACACGATCCAGTAGGATCTCATCTCCTTTCTTGTCAATAACTGAGAATTACATTGGGATAGCTGTCTGGCACAGAATATCATAAATCATATTGAGGTTTGACTGGATGCTAAGCCATAAATACAATATAAAACATTTTCCAAACAGTGTGACAGTCCAGTTTGTCATCTGATTAACCTGATGACCTTACCACGTCCTCTCCGTGGCTCTCCTCCTCGTCATCTCGGCTCAGTAGGTCCAGCAACTTGTCCTTCACCACCTGACAACACATATATGTAACACACATTATCAGGTCATAAGGACATACACAGTATCACAAAATGATTCATGATGTGTGGTTTTTACATGCTGTGGTAACTTATAACCAATTTAGTTTAAGGTGAATTTTAACTGTTATAATTGGCACCATAAATAATACAGCAGGTGTAGACTTTACCGTGAAATGCGTGCTTACGAGCTCTTCCCAACGAGGCAGAGTTAAAAAAAATTGCAAAAAATAAAACTAGTAACATAAGAGGAATAAAATACACAAGAATGGAGCTATATACAGGGAATACCAGAACCGGATCACTGTGGAGCTATATACAGGGAATACCAGAACCGGATCACTGTGGAGCTATGTACAGGCAGTACCAGAACCAGATCACTGTGGAGCTATGTACAGGGAATACCAGAACCGGATCACTGTGGAGCTATGTACAGGGAGTACCAGAACCGGATCACTGTGGAGCTATATACAGGGAGTACCAGAACCGGATCACTGTGGAGCTATATACAGGGAGTACCAGAACCGGATCACTGTGGAGCTATATACAGGGAGTACCAGAACCGGATCACTGTGGAGCTATATACAGGGAGTACCAGAACCGGATCACTGTGGAGCTATGTACAGGGAGTACCAGAACCGGATCACTGTGGAGCTATATACAGGGAGTACCAGAACCGGATCACTGTGGAGCTATATACAGGGAGTACCAGAACCGGATCACTGTGGAGCTATGTACAGGGAGTAACAGAACCGGATCACTGTGGAGCTACAGTGGGGGGGAAAAGTATTTGATCCCCTGCTGATTTTGTATGTTTGCCCACTTACAAAGAAAGGATCAGTCTATAATTTTAATAGTAGGTTTATTTGAACAGTGAGAGACAGAATAACAAAAAAAAAATCCTGAAAAAAACGCATGTCAAAAATGTTATAAAATGATTTGCATTTTAATGAGGGAAATAAGTATTTGACCCCTCTGCAAAACATGATTTAGTACTTGGTGGTAAAACCCTTGTTGGCAATCACAGAGGTCAGACATTTCTTGTAGTTGGCCACCAGGTTTGCACACATCTCAGGAGGGATTTTGTCCCACTCCTCTTTGCAGATCTTCTCCAAGTCATTAAGGTTTCGAGGCTGACGTTTGGCAACTTGAACCTTCAGCTCCCTCCCCAGATTTTCTATGGGATTAAGGTCTGGAGACTGGCTAGGCCACTCCAGGACCTTAATGTGCTTCTTTTTGAGCCACTCCTTTGTTGCCTTGGCCGTGTGTTTTGGGTCATTGTCATGCTGGAATACCCATCCACGACCCATTTTCAATGCCCTGGCTGAGGGAAGGAGGTTCTCACCCAAGATTTGACGGTACATGGCTCCGTCCATCGTCCCTTTGATGCGGTGAAGTTAGCAGAAAAACACCCCCAAAGCATAATGTTTCCACCTCCATGTTTGATGGTGGAGATGGTGTTCTTGGGGTCATAGGCAGAATTCCTCCTCCTCCAAACATGGCGAGTTGAGTTGATGTCAAAGAGCTCCATTTTGGTCTCATCTGACCACAACACTTTCACCAGTTGTCCTCTGAGTCATTCAGATGTTCATTGGCAAACTTCAGACGAGCATGTATATGTATTATTGAGCAGGGGGACCTTGCGGGTGCTGCAGGATTTCAGTCCTTCACGGCGTAGTGGGTTACCAATTGTTTTCTTGGTGACTATGGTCCCAGCTGCCTTGAGATCATTGACAAGATCCTCCCGTGTAGTTCTGGGCTGATTCCTCACCGTTCTCATGATCATTGCAACTCCACAAGGTGAGATCTTGCATGGGCCAAGGGATATTGACAGTTCTTTTGTGTTTCTTCCATTTGCGAATAATCGCACCAAATGTTGTCACCTTCTCACCAAGCTGCTTGGCGATGGTCTTGTAGCCCATTCCAGCCTTGTGTAGGTCTACAATCTTGTCCCTGACATCCTTGGAGAGCTCTTTGGTCTTGGCCATGGTGGAGAGTTTGGAATCTGATTGATTGATTGCTTCTGTGGACAGGTGTATTTTTTACAGGTAACAAGCTGCGGTTAGGAGCACTCCCTTTAAGAGTGTGCTCCTAATCTCAGCTCGTTACCTGTATAAAAGACACCTGGGAGCCAGAAATCACCAGGGAGTACATGAATCGGATCACTGTGGAGCTATGTACAGGCAGTACCAGAACCGGATCACTGTGGAGCTATGTACAGGGAGTACCAGAACCAGATCACTGTGGAGCTATGTACATGCAGTACCAGAACCGGATCACTGTGTAGCTATGTACAGGGAGTACCAGAACCAGATCACTGTGGAGCTATGTACAGGCAGTACCAGAACCGGATCACTGTGGAGCTATGTACAGGCAGTAGCAGAACCGGATCACTGTGGAGTTATTTACAGGCAGTACCAGAACCGGATCACTGTGGAGCTATGTACAGGCAGTACCAGAACCGGATCACTGTGCAGGGCTACCAGGTATTTGAGGTAGATATGTACATGAAGGCATGGTAAAGTGACTAGGCATCAGTATATGTAATAATATCTTGACTCAAGGCCAAACATCACCGAGGCTGTTATTTTAGTGGCGGTCTTTAAAACCACAGCCAGAGCAGCAGCTCTCTCTGTCTGCGACAAAACACCCCGCACAGGCTCCCCATTAAAACATGAGAAAGGTTTGAAAACAATGACTTTTCATGTGTATTTCTAAAGCCCAGAGGGCACAGAATGACTGGTTTGTCCTTGGCAGAGCTCCAAGCAGACCAAAGCAGTAGGAGAGAGAGACCAACAGCTGAGCTGATTTAATGAAAAGACTGATCACACACCTCTATCACTCAGCCCAGACAGATATATGGCAAGGCTCTTTCGTCTCAACAATTTAAATGTGAATGTGAATATGTGTGTGTGTGATTGGCCTTGAGTCTGTAGAGAAATGTGTGTGTAACCTATTAGACTGGTGTCTCTGATATGAATTGTTATTCATTTTTTAGTTATTATTTCTTCCGCCAAACATAACTGTCTGTGAGAGTGTTTGATAATGCGTTTGTGAGAATGTGTGTGTCTTTGGAAGTTTCAACATGGTGTGTGTTCTATGTCTGACCTCATAGGCGTAGTCAAATAGCTCCAGGATGGTGAGGATACTGGCCCCGATGAACAGACCCATCTGGCCTCCTATATCACCTGGAAGATCAACAATACAGTTAGAGAGAGGAGAGAGAGAGCTAGCAAGCACTGGAAACCCAAGAGCTGATCCCTGAAAAGAATCCCCTATGGCAGCTATTGAAAACACTAAACAACTCTATTATCCAAACACACAGGGAAATCAATCAAATTGTTACAGAAATGAAAACCTCCTATTTGACAAATTGGGAAAATGAAACAAAAATACTGTGGCCCTCAAAACAGAATACAAAAATGCAGAACATCTCTACTCTGTCAGAGATAAAAAACAGAGAAAGATCCTGACCAAATACAGGCTCAGGGAACACCAACTGGTTATAGAAAAAGGGAGACACAAAAAGACATGGCTACCCAAAGAAGAGCGTCTATGTGGTCACTGCATTACAGGGGAGGTACAGACAGAGATGCACTTTTTCCTGAGAAATACTCCCGAATAAGATCATCTGCCAGATACAGTATGTATATGATTGTCATAGCCTGAGGATGATTGCCATAGCTTAATTCCCTGAAGTATTTACATTGAATATAACTGACAGTAATATATAGTGTAACCATCATCCATATACATGCTGTTCTTTATTTATTAACCATTCTTTCTTTTTCTTTTAATAATCACATTTTTTATTAAATGAAATGTATCTTAATTGGAATTTTAGAGAGAGAGAGAGTGGAGATGGAGAGAGGAGATGGAGAGTGAGAGCCAGAGCGAGAGCCAGAGCGAGAGAGAGAGAGAGAGAGAGAGAGTGGAGATAGAGAGAGGAGATGGAGAGTGAGAGCCAGAGAGAGAGAGAGCGAGAGAGAGAGGAGAAGAAGATATGTAGGTAATAGCTAGATAGTTGACTATACCCAGCAAGCCTGCCACTTCGTAGGCTTTCTTCTGCTCAATGGTCTCATAGTTCAAGGCCTCAAAGAACACATCCAGGACTAGGATGTTATCCCTGAAAGAGAGACATCGATGAGATCAGATAACACTTCAATCATGTTCAAGAGAAGACAACACATTTATCTTGATATTGTCATCCTATTTAACTATCAATCAATGAACTGGTAAGTCATCAGTCATTCTTCAGGCCATCAGTCTAAATCCATCAGTTTTTTTTAATTGTATTTCTTGAAAGTTTTCTTAACCATCAGTCTTTTCAAAGTTTGTTTATCTTTCTGTCAATGGGGAAATAGACATACAGGGCATACTATACCTACTATATCAATAGTTTTATTATCAATTGCCATAAGTAAGGGTACTTATTCTTCTACACTGAACCATATGTCCCATACAATGTCATTAGTAGAGTAGCATCTCAACTGATGACTGGATCCACTAGAGAATGCCTATTGTTATTATCATCAAAATCCCATTACATGATAACATTACGGATCTCTTCAATACCAGGCTCCAGTTCTCTTTCCCATTAGTCTGAGCGTCAAAGACATCTCAGTGTAATATCTTCACTTTCCACCCACACACTCCTTACTATTACTACATATAATATATGTGATACTGTAGGCTGATGTATATTAGATTTTTCCTTCTAATGCATTCATCTGTTCCTCTGGAGCCTCCTATAGGCAGGTACTTACGTGATGTATTTCTCAGAGCGGTTGAACTTCTTTTCCAGGTAGCGTGCTGAGGTCTTACTGGGGATCTTGACCATGGACAGCTCCTTGTTGTAGCGTGTCATGTTGCATGGTGTCCTACAGATGCAGTTACTACTCTCCAGCATTGACAGCTTGGCTACAGTAGAGAAGACAGGGAAACATGAAGGAGAGGATGAAGGGAGGGATGGAAGAGGGGTAATGGGTGAGGATGGGGGAGAGGGAGGGAAGAGGGGTAATGGGTGAGGATGGGGAGAGAGAGGAGAGAGAGAGTTGACCTTAGTTTGAGGGCAACTGAGGGTACACACACAAACACATACCCATCTCAACAGCATTCCCTACAGCATATACCTCAGAATGGCCGTACGTCTTGATGCACTTAGCAGAAATGTCAGAGTCTATTTAACAGTATACATGTTTTACCTGGGACAGTGTACTAAAGACATAATGATGGGAGAAAATAAATGTTGATCCTTCTGCCTCCAGGATTATCTATTTGTACATACTGAAGAGTGGTTAGTCTAATTGCTACTGATATTTTTTATGGGGTAGATTTAATATTGCAGATAGATTGTAGCTTCCATCAATATAATTGTATTTATCATTTCCAATCCCCCATATATTTGTTTTGTAAATGTGTACAGTACCAGTCAAAAGTTTGGACACACCTACTCATTCAAGGGTTTTTCTTTAGTTTTTACATTGTAGAATAATAGTGAAGACAGCAAAACTATGAAATAACACATACGGAATCATGTATAAACCAAAAAAGTGTTAAACAAATGAAAATATGATTTTATATATTAGATTCTTCAAAGTAGCCACCCTTTGCCTTGATGACAGCTTTGCACACTCTTGGCATTCTCTCAACCACCTTCACCTGGAATGCTTTTCCATTTGCGCTTAGTCAGACTATCATTTATTTTCAACAGGACAATGACCCCAAACACACCTCCAGTCTGTGTAAGGGCAATTTGACCCTTATAAGGACACTCTCCTTATAAGGGTCAAATTGCCCTTACACAGCCTGGAGGTGTGTTTGGGGTCATTGTCCTGTTGAAAACAAATGATAGTGCTACATCAGATGACCTGGACTCCACAATCACCCGACCTCAACCCAATTGAGATGGTTTGGGATGAGTTGGACCGCAGAGTGAAGGAAAAGCTTCCAACAAGTACTCAGCATATGTGGGAACTCCTTCAAGACTGTTGGAAAAGCACTTTTTTGGTTACTACATGATTCCATACGTGTTATTTCATAGTTTTGATGTCTTCACTATTATTCTATAATGTAGAAAATATTAACAATAAAGAAAAACACTTGATTGAGTAGGTGTGTCCAAACTTTTAACTGGTACTGTACACACACACACACACACACACACACACACACACACACACACACACACACACAAATACATACATATTTCCTTTATTATTTTCGCTAACCCTACCACCCCTCCCCTAATTGGAGTAAACTAACGAACAACAATACTTAGGCTTTTACTTCCGGCTTATACACACTATAGACCTTTTACGGACACAATCTATTTTACAATAGTTATATTATGTTTGTTTTTAGTCCTGCCCTTCCTCTACCCTCAACCTCTCCAAGGGAAGCACAGCCGAGAGCTGCCCAGTGGCACGAGCCTTCCAGGCGAGCTAAACTACTTCTATGCTTGCTTCAAGGCAAATGACACTGAAACATGCATGAGAGCACCAGCTGTTCTGGAAGACTGTGTGATCACATTCTCCGCAGCCAATGTGAGTAAGAACTTTACAAAAGTCAAGGCTGCAGGGCCAGATGGATTACCAGGACGTGTATTGCGAGCATGCGCTGACCAACTGGCAAGAGTCTTCATCGACATTTTCAACCTCTCCCTGACCGAGTCTTTAATACCAACATGTTTCAAGGAGACCACCATAGTCCCTGTGCCCAAGAACACTAAGGTAACCTGCTTAAATGACTACCAACCCGCAGCACTCACGTCTGTAGCTATGAAGTGCTTTGAAAGGCTGGTCATGGCTCACATCAACACCATTATCCCAGAAACCCTAGACCCACTCCAATTTGCATACTGCCCTAACAGATCCACAGATGATGCAATCTCTATTGCACTCCAAACTGCCCTTTCCCACCTGGACAAAAGGAACACCTATGTGAGAATGCTATTCATTGACTACAGCTCAGGGTTCACCACCATAGTGCCCTCAAAGATCATCACTAAGCTAAGGACCCTGGGACTAAACACCTCCCTCTGCAACTGAATCCTGGACTTCCTGACGGGCCACCCCCAGGTGGTAAGGGTAGGTAACAAAACATCCGCCACACTGATCCTCAACACAGGGGCCCCTCAGGGCTTCGTGCTCAGCCCTCTCCTGTACTCCCTGTTCACTCATGACTGCACGGCGAGGCACGACTCGAACACCATCATTAAGTTTGCAGATGACACAACAGTTGTAGGCCTGATCACCGACAATGACGAGACAGCCTATAGGGAGGAGGTCAGAGACAACAACCTCTCCCTCAACGTGATCAAGACAAAGGAGATAATTGTGGACTACAGGAAAAAGAGGACCGAGCACGCCACCATTCTTGTCGACGGGGCTGTAGTGGAGCAGGTTGAAAGCTTCAAGTTCCTTGGCGTCCACATCACCAACAAACTAACATGGTCCAAGCACACCAAGACAGTCGTGAAGAGGGCACGACAAAATCTCTGGAGACTGAAAAGATTTGGCATGGGTCCTCAGATCCTTAAAAGGTTCTACAGCTGCACCATCGAGAACATCTTGACTGGTTGCATCACTGCCTGGTATGGCAACTGCCCGGCCTCCGACCGCAAGGCACTACAGAGGGTAGTGCATAGGGTTCAGCCATCCAGGACCTCTATACCAGGCAGTGTCAGAGGAAGACTCCAGCCACCCTAGTCATAGACTGTTCTCTCTGCTACCGCACGGCAAACGGTACCAGAGCACCAAGTCTAGGTCCAAGAGGCTTCTAAACAGCTTCTACCTCCAAGCCATAAGACTTCTGAACATCTAATCAAATGGCTACTCAGACTATTTTCACCGTTGCTACTCTCTGTTTTTATCATGTATGCAAAGTCACTTTAATAACTCTACCTACATGTACATATTACCTCGACTAACTGGTGCCCCAGCACATTGACTCTGTGCCGGTACGCCCCTGTATATATTCTCGCTATTCTTATTTTACTGCTGCTCTTCAATGACTTGTTACTTTCATTTCTTACTCTTATTCGTATTTTTTATAAAAAATATATACATTTTTTATATATCTAAAAAAATTAAAATAATTAACTGCATTGTTAGTTGTGGCTCGTCAGTAAGCATTTCACTACACCTGTTGTATTCGGCACATGTGACTAATACAAATTTGATTTGATTTGATCTATTTCTAATGTCCATCCAGTTTGATTTCTATTTGCCATATATTTTAAACTGTGCTGTTTCACAAAAGTTCTTAACCTATATACATTTTACAGACACAGCATATTTTACATTTGTTATCTTGTTGTTATTAGTCCCACCCTTCAGCTCCATTCAATCCCTCCCATCTATCTCTTCACACCATCTTTATTGGATTTCCATTTGCCATATATTTTTCAACTGTACTGTGATGCTTCACAAAAGTTCTGAACCTTTCTATTCTCATAGTTTCTACCGATTGTAAATGAACTATTACCCTCAACAACTGTGGACACTGTAAATGGCCTCATGAAATACACAGGAATGTTCCATTCCTGGAAGTATAAAAATACTAGTCTAATCTGTCTGGTCCTATCCAAATCAATTTCCTCTGACAATAACCAGTCTCACTCACATTCTCAACACATTCTAGCCTGCTGCTCGGTTCCCTTAATGCATAAAAATATCAAATCTGATCTCCCAACCCTAATCTCTTACTGTGACAATAGTATGGCAGTCTCCCCAGCTCGCCCTGGGCAGGGCGGAGTCTCCCTTTGATTACTAATAGCCTTCAGGGCCAAGTGGTCACGTAATTGCAACAGGAAATTCAATATGGCACCTCAGTCGCTTTTCATTCTCATTCAAATAAGGGGTTATTGGATCCGGGTAGCAGTGTGCATTCATAACCCTGATTTACACACTCTCTCCCTCTCTCTATTTCTCTCTCTCCCCACATCACTATCTTACTCTCTTTCCTCTTGTTCCCTACCTCTCTATTTCCTTCGCTCTCTGTCCCGCTATCGTTCTGTCTTTCTCTCTCTATTTCTCTCTCTCTATCCACCGTCTCATCTCTGTCAAAAACAATTATTCTAACCAAATCATCTGCTTTATTTCATATTTCCAAGCTTATTAAGAAACAGTGTTTTTTAATGACTTAACACTCTCCATTACGCTGTCTTTGGCTGTGAACAGAATGTTATATTTAAGCTAGCAGTTGTTCAACCCGGAGACAAGCTAATCCTTTTTATTGTACGTTTGGTTTAAAACCATTATGTGAGATGAGAGGATCTTCTGTCATTCATCCTGCAATGAAACCTCATTTCTAAAACGATTACGGTAGTAACGTGATTGTATGATCACATTACTGTGGGCAATGCTATCCAAGTCCACATTTCACAGGACAACAAATGTCTGTGTTTTCCCCTGTGTGTATAATTAGGCACAGAGAAGATTTCTGTGTTCCTCTGTAATCTGGTCACAGGACCCTTCAGTGAGAACAGATGCTGCTGTCTTCCATTAAAACAGCAGCCACACTGTTTCTGTCTCCCAAACTTCCTGACTGACACATTGGTATAAAAAAAGAACAACTTCAAACTTTACTAAGTGAAAATGGTGCGGTGGGTATATCAAATTGGTTCACAGTCTAAATAGGAACTGATTTGCATAGAATTATTGGGTCTGTGTGTTCGGATGGAATAAGCACAGCCATTTCAAATAAACCAATTCAGAGGGAGCGAGAGGGAGGGAGCGAGAGGGAGCGAGAGGGAGCTGGCCAGGCTGGACCAAGCACAAGAGGGTACTCTTGCTCTCCACAGTCCCAGTATAGCATACCTTGGCTTCACATCCTCTTTATTTGAGACACATTGCCTAATTACAGTGGACGAGTCAGGGCCAAAGCGTAATAATTACCAGTGTTTGTGTGTGTCTGTCGCCAGGTAGGTAACAGAATGAGAGAACGTCTCCCCTTAATGATATCAGCAGGGGAGTTAGACACCTCTACTACACAAAACACATAAACACTTTTCAATAAAGTTAATTTAGAGGAATAAACAAGGTCATGTCTCATCTGATTTTCATTTATCCCTCCAGTAAAGTATGAGTCTGTGGTAAAGGTATAAAAACAGCCTAATAAAAAATTACACGAAGGAGAAAGTGAGAATAAAAAGTCAACATCCCAGTTTTACAGAAAATAACAGTTCAATATGTGTGAAAGTAAAATGAACCGAGGGAGGCTTCTAGACCTGGCTTTTCTAGAGGAAGAAAAACACAGCTGAGTAAATACTAATCCTAAATACCAGGGCCAACCAGCACAATGAGAGAACCTCTGTATTCTCTATGAATGATCAATAATACATGTGTAGCTAACTAATACAGAATGTGTCAAATCTTTTGGGAATTGATAAGACACTTGTGTTGACACACTATGCCTTTCCTTCATGCTGTCTTTATGTCCCCTAGCCCATGGAGAAACAGGAATGCTATGATGTCAAATCATTTCTGCCTAATCAAACCAAACTGCAACAACAAGAGGATGAGTGAGAGAGAGGAGGAGGGAGGTGTTGCACTCCCAGTAAGTATTCTATTAGTATGAAGCACTGCAGCAACGCATAATATTTTACCACGAACACTACTCTTTTGTCCACTTGAGACTATGGGTTTCCTGGGGAAGTTGTGAAGCACCGGGGAAGCTGTGAAGTGCGCTGTACAGCCTGCACTCTAGCCTGTTGTGTGATAGTGTTTATGAGTCTGTTATTAAAGAATGTGAAACCATGTTGTGTATGTTAACTATTGCCTGATTCTGTTCATGAGTCTGTTATTAAATATGTATGTTTACCGCTTTGCATTAAATCATATATGGCTATTGTATTTGTTCATATGGGCAGAATATTGTATAGCAGGGTTCCCCAACTGGCAGCCCATGGGGCAAATTTGGCCACCCAATTTTTTTAATGTATTTTTATTGTTGGACATCAAAGACTGTAAAAACACCAGGAAATAAGCTCCAAGTGATTTTAATTTAAGAAATCTGTTCCAAAGTATTCCCATGCGTAATAGAGAGACACATCGTATACAAATATAAGCAAGGTTTGAAATGTTTTAGTCAAACATATTTGTTAGGGGATCTTGCGGTCAATTTGCAATCTACAAATTATTTGTAATTATGTTCCGGCCCCCAAACCATCCGCTCAAGAAATAAATCTAGTTGATGATCCCTGTTGAATAGGCTATATTGCCTACAGAAATTGGTTCAGTTGTAGCCTAAAATAAATGTGTTCATATGGGTAGAATATTGTTTATTAGGTACACCATCCCGTTCACAAAATTGGTTCACTCCTACAGACAGTGAGTCACGTGGTGTCAAGGATACTGGCTGGTGGCGTTGGTGTAAAGGTATGGGGAATGTTTTCCTGGCACACGTTAAGTCCCTTGATACCAATTGAGCAACGGTTCCATTCCCCAAAGAATTCAGGCTGTTCAATACAAGAGGAGGCTACATGACAATGAAGCGCCATAAAAACAAGTTCATAAACAAATCATCCAAGAATGTGCTTAGTGTTCTGGTCTCATAAGGATGGTGGAGTCATTGAAAGGGTTGAACTTGAAAAGAAGTGTCCAAGTAGACTAGGTGCTCATTTCTCTCAGATGGATTTTGGAATATTCACAACTGCTACTTGAAAGTGTAGGCAACGCGCTTCAGGTAAGACTCCATCCGTTGAGTCGTGGTGTAGGCTACTTCTCAACCAGCAACTTCAGATCCTTCTGTTGCTTATGGTAGCAGGGTCTTTGCCATGGCGGTGAAATGCCAGCAAGTTGCTGTTTCCTTCTCATTTCACCTCCTTGCTGCTGTCATTGCAATGCCTCGATGAACTTCCAAATGGTGGGGTGGGTAGAGCCAAGATTCAACAAAAAGTTCAATGCCAGCTCTCCACTCCATTGTTGGTCTTTGCCAAGTCTTGCAGGGCAGCATCGTAGCAGCACCAAAATTCAGAAAATAAAAAAATAGATAGAAGCATATTAGCAACAATTTTATTGGCTTTGGGCATGATGTCATCAATAGTAAGAAAAATAATAATGAAGCCATTATTATGTTAAACAAGCCATACATATGGGAAACATTGGCTTTCTTCCAATGAGTCCGACTTTCTCCCCAACCCATGTTACCTCAAAGTATGTCAGGGGGTCCTTCAGTTGATATTCCGGGCGCTGAAAGAACCAGGTATCCAGACACTGTAACCTCATCATTCAGGGTTACGCGACGTCGGCATTTCAAAGTGTGATATTTGGTACATGTTCCTGTCTGTAGGGGTAGCCTTCATGCAGCAGGATATTTTTTACACGCACCCAGAGGATAAATTCAGGTTCCACTGTAGCTTTCTCTGACCTCCTCTAAGAATAACGAATGAGGAGGGTAGCGGTGCAAGATCTTTTTAAGCAGAATATTTGGATTATTAGCATATGAACGACATGCAATTCGATTGCTGGACTATCGAAGCCATCCATCCAACACATTTATTAAGATCCGGCAGTTCAAAGAGGATCGTTTCAAAGGTAATCAATTAGGCCTAGTTATTGTTCATTAGCAGCATACATTTGCATTCATTCTCTTAAATCTCTTAAAATAGCTTATACTCTTCTTGTGCAATGTATAGCCTACTGCACTATAATGCAAGCCGAGATCTGCCGCAGATGTATTTTTTAAACATGCCTTAAAAAACTTAAGCCTATGCAACATTAACCAATTAAAACTGTTCTGTAGCATTGAGGTTTGTGCTGTAGGCTATAGGCCCAATACATTATCACTATGCTATGCTTGAATTGCCCTGCCAATTCTGAAATGATATATATTTTTAAATGGTATATGATCACACTGGTACAGGATCATTTGTTGTATTACTTTTGAGGCACAGCTGAGTGAGTATAATATATATATATATATGTGTGTTTTTACTGGACTGATGGCCAGCATCTGACAGTCAGTCTGAGGGGAGGAAGGGAGCAGCGGTGAGGCTGCCTGTCATTCGAGTCAACAATACCGTCCCTCCGCTCTCCCTCCCTTAGCTGATGGAAAAGCTAAATTCACACTGCATTATTTATGCCTCATGCACCAATTCATGTTGTTACTCCTATGACCAGAGAAAGTGAAATATTCCCAGATATTAAAAAAGACACAAGCCGCTAATAATAACAAGGCAAGCTTATCGGAACACTTTGCTATGCTCATCTATTGCAGATGAAGTGCTGGTTATAGCGTGAGTGGAAGTAGGGAGAACGTACAATTTATGGCTCATAAAAATGTTGAAGAAAGTGTTGACAGTGCTGGATAACAACTTAAACATGTAATGTACTTACTCATATAAACAGGCTTATAGGTGCATTTGATTTGCTCTCTGGGCCTGCTGGGTAGGTGGAGTTCTACCTTCAGAATCATGAAATGATTAAAAATGGGGACACTTTGCTTTCCCGGAGCTAGGGCTGCTGAATCAACTGCATCTACCGCCAACAGCGCGAAACAAATAAAACAATTGGAACGGAAGGCTTTATTGTTGGTTTTTTTACAGAAATGTTTGGTGATCGACTAGGAATGCCTTGGAGGCACCGGTTGGTGATCACTGCTATAGCCTATAGATAAGTTTCTGCCCATATGAATAGATGTATTTTAGGCCATATAAAGAACAGCTATGCAAGATTTAATGGAAAGCAGCAAACAGACACAACATTTTTTCACATTCTTTAATTAGAGACTCAGAAACAGAAACAGGCAATAGGCAATACAGCTGGCTTCACAGTTTCCTGCCAAATAGGCCTACAAAGAAACTTGACGATGTTGAATGCGCGAGGGGGTCTGTGCGCTGCGTAGTACCTTCGACAAAAATACATGTAAGCGTGTACATTCATATGTGGACTTACCAAGGGCAGGCTCGGCACAGTCTTTGTACTGTTCAGGGGTACAGAATGGAGAATCACCTAGAAGGACAGAAGGAGCACAGAAGGAAGGGGAGGAAAGTTCAGATTCAGCTTTTCTGCTAGATATATTTATTCATTATTATTTAATTTTTTTCACCTTTATTTAACCAGGTAGGCAAGTTGAGAACAAGTTCTCATTTACAACTGCGACCTGGCCAAGATAAAGCAAAGCAGTTCGACACATAACAACACAGTTACACATGGAGTAAAACAAACATACAGTCAATAATACAGTAGAAAAATAAGTCTATATACAATGTGAGCAAATGAGGTGAGATAAGGGAGGTAAAGGCAATAAATAGACCATGGTGGCGAAGTAAATACAATATAGCAATTAAAACACTGGAATGGTAGATTTGACAGTAGATGAGTGTGCAAGTAGAAATACTCGGGTGC
The DNA here is from genome assembly GCF_901001165.1 of Salmo trutta. Lineage (NCBI taxonomy): Eukaryota > Metazoa > Chordata > Actinopteri > Salmoniformes > Salmonidae > Salmo > Salmo trutta. The sequence continues at coordinate 25,739,030 of NC_042988.1, read as the reverse complement.
AAAAAAGCAAAATAAATAAATAAATAAATACAGTAGGGGAAGAGGTAGTTGTTTGGGCTATTTATAGATGGGCTATGTACAAGTGCAGTAATCTGTGAGCTGCTCTGACAGCTGGTGCTTAAAGCTAGTGAGGGAGATAAGTGTTTCCAGTTTCAGAGATTTTTGTAGTTCGTTCCAGTCATTGGCAGCAGAGAACTGGAAGGAGAGGCGGCCAAAGGAGGAATTGGCTTTGGGGGTGACAATTGAGATATACCTGCTGGAACGTGTGCTACGGGTGGGTGCAGCTATGGTGACTAGCGAGCAGAGATAAGGCGGGGCTTTACCTAGCAGGGTCTTGTAGATGACCTGGAGCCAGTGGGTTTGGCGACGAGTATGAAGCGAGGGCCAGCCAACGAGAGCGTACAGGTCGCAGTGGTGGGTAGTATATGGGGCTTTGTTGACAAAACGGATGGCACTGTGATAGACTGCATCCAATTTGTTGAGTAGGGTGTAAATTACATCGCCAAAGTCGAGGATCGGTAAGATGGTCAGTTTTACGAGGGTATGTTTGGCAGCATGAGTGAAGGATGCTTTGTTGCGAAATAGGAAGCCAATTCTAGATTTAACTTTGGATTGGAGATGTTTTATGTGAGTCTGGAAGGAGAGTTTACAGTCTAACCAGACACCTAGGTATTTGTAGTTGTCCACATATTCTAAGTCAGAACCGTCCAGAGTAGTGATGCTGGACGGGCGGGCAGGTGCAGGCAGCGATCGGTTGAAGCATTTAGTTTTACTAGCATTTAAGAGCAGTTGTAGTTATGAAATGTAGTACCTCTGATTGACTTTTGAGTTTGCGAAAAACAAACCGCAAACAGCTCAGATTTCTGTGGAATATGGTTACAAAGCAAGAATCTTCAGTAATTTGGGGTAATTAACAGAGAATCTATGGCAATCTATCGTAACTTTGGTAATTAATACTTGAATAACATGAATCTGTGTCTATATTGACCATACGTTTCTAGTAGCTAGACCATATGGGTCAAGAGAAAATAGCCTAATTAATGAAAAAAGCATCTAAACATCTGAGCATTATTTTCAATCAACTCTGCAACTCTTCCAACTATTGACTTTTCTTCACAACTGCCACCAATTTGAGACCAAAACATTGACAACAAATACATATTGACATAGTAAAATAAATGAAAGTGTGTAAAAAAATGATAAAGGATATTATGATGAAACTCATATTAAACACCAATGGTATTCCCTAAGTTGATGGTTTATATTTATGATCATGTTTTACAGCTTTGTCATATTTATTTTGTTTTTGTTGATATTTTAAAATCTTCTTATTTAATGATGTTATATATTCTGCATGTGATACAACCACACAGGGGCCATAGATAACACCTGGGATGATCTGGAGTACCCAAAAGGGCCAATAGATGTTTTATGATAGATTACACAAAATCCTTGAAAGACACCAAAATTCTGATAGTTTAATGGTAAACTGTGAACGTTTCCAGTAATATACCCTCCCTTTGCAACCCTACTGTGGAAGCAGTCAAGGAGACTCGCAACATGCAAAAATCTACCACACCTAAAGAGAGTGTGAGAGAGAGAAATAGAGCTTTGTGTGGAGCTTTAATACACCAACACAAACCTTGACCTTACACCTTACAGCTCTTTGACCTTTTCAAACCCACCACAGACTTTAGATTACTTTACCAACCACAACAACTACTGTAACTCCTTTATCAAACTTTCCTCACCTTGTTCTATGTCTTCAAATAGTCCTTGATGAAAAAACATGGCCCATAGCCCAAACAATTGTTTTTGTTTTGCCCATGGCCCAGACAATGCAATATTACAGACTCTATCCACATGTTTTGTTTAGTGTGAAAAGGGGAAAGAAAGTGTGTGCTCTTACCGGGCATGTGCACCATCCTGCAGTTACAGTTTTCCACGATGTAGCGTGTCTCACAGTCGATCCTGCAAGCTGTCACACTATAGACCTGGAAGAAGCCAGAGTCTAGCGCCTTGGACTCACACTCTCCCCACGGAGGAGGCAGGTAGGTCAGCTACAACACAGGAGAGACACAGTGGAGGGATGGAGCAGAGAGACAGAGAGAGAGAGAGAGAGTGACAGGGAAAAACACTCAGCTGAAGTCTAAAACTCCCATAGACACATAGGAGATGTCATGGTGTTATTGTGATTTAGAGCCATCAGAGAGAGGTTCCAAAAGGCCCTCTCTAGAACACAGCAGGCTAGATGACAGAGGAACAAAAGGAAGGTCTGGCCAACAGACTGGGCTGAGTGGGACACATTCACAGATACAGTCTCTCGCTGTGAAAACTCACAACAGGTTCCAAGAACACAAAAGCTCCAAACGTTCCCCCCTCTCGCCCCCACCACACCCCCATGGCTCTGGAGACGGGAACAGCAGACGAGGAGAGAGGGACACTAGGAGGAGCTGTGTGAGCGCCCATCTGCCCTGCACGCAGGCGGCCCTCGCCAGCCACTCCGCTACTCTCCGTTCAGCATCCATCACCCAGCACCCCCTGCATTGTGGGAGACGCAGTTTCCTCAGCCAAATACCAGTTCTTGGACCAAAATAATCCTTATCCTGCCAGGTCAGATTTGGCTGTGGAATGTCTGTTAGCACAGATAACATTGGAGAAGAATCCCTCCAATCAGAGACTGATACTGTATCCATGCATCCAGATTAGTTTGCTGTTGTTAACTCGAACACAGAATTCCCTCGATATCAGCAAGCGAGAAGTTTATTTGTCACGTGCGCCGAATACAACAGCTGTAGACCTGACAGTGAAATGCTTACTTACAGGCTCTAAGCAATAGTGCAGAAAAGGTGTTAGCTGAACAATAGATAAGTAAAGAAATAAAACAACAGTAAAAAGACAGGCTATATACAGTAGCGAGGCTATAACAGTAGCGAGGCTACATACAGACACCGGTTAGTCAGGCTGATTGAGGTAGTATGTACATGTAGACATGATTAAAGTGACTATGCATATATGATGAACAGAGAGTAGCAGTAGCGTAAAAGAGGGGTTGGCGGGTGGTGGGTGGCGCGACACAATGCAGATAGCCCGGTTAGCCAATGTGCGGGAGCACTGGTTGGTCGGCCCAATTGAGGTAGTATGTACATGAATGTATAGTTAAAGTGACTATGCATATAAGATAAACAGAGAGTAGTGGGGGGGGGGGCACACAATGCAAATAGTCCGGGTAGCCATTTGATTACCTGTTCAGGAGTCCTATGGCTTGGGGGTAAAAACTGTTGAGAAGCCTTTTTGTCCTAGACTTGGCACTCCGGTACCGCTTGCCATGCGGTAGCAGAGAGAACAGTTTGTGACTGGGGTGGCTGGGGTCTTTGACAATTTTTAGGGCCTTCCTCTGACACCGCCTGATGTTGAGGTCCTGGATGGCAGGCAGCTTAGCTGCCATACGCACTACCCTCTGTAGTGCCTTGCGGTCAGATGCCGAGCAATTGCCATACCAGGCAGTGATGCAACCCATCAGGATGCTCTCGATGTTGCAGCTGTAAAACCTTTTGAGGATCTCAGGACCCATGCCAAAACTTTTTAGTTTCCTGAGGGGGAATAGGTTTTGTCGTGCCCTCTTCACGACTGTCTTGGTGTGCTTGGACCATGTTAGTTTGTTGGTGATGTGGACGCCAACAAACTTGAATCTCTCAACCTGCTCTACTACAGCCCCGTCGATGAGAATGGAGGCGTGCTCGGTCCTCCTTTTCCTGTAGTCCACAACCATGGACTGATAAATCAGAAAACCTATACAGTACCTTTAGAAAGTATTCTCACTCCTTTTCTCACTTTTTCCACATTTTGTTGTGTTACAACCTGAATTTAAAATGGATTCATATTGAGATTTTGTGTCACTGGCCAACACACAATACCTCATAATTTCAAAGTGGAATTATGTTTTTTGAAATTTGTACAAATTAATTGAAAATGAAAAGCTGAAATGTTGAGTCAATAAGTATTCAACCCCTTTGTTATGGTATGCCTAAATAATCTCAGGAATTTAACAGTTTTGACTTAAATCTGCTTGAAAATCTATGGAAAGACCTGAAAATAGTTGTCTATATGATCAACAACCAAAATGACAGAGCTTGGAGAATTTTGAAAAGAATAGTGGAGAAATGTTGCACAATTGAGGTGTGGAAAGCTCTTATAGACTTACCCAGAAAAACACAGCTGTAATCGCTGCCAAAGGTGCTTCTACAAAGTATTGACTCAGGGGTGTGAGTACTTATGTAAATTGATATTTATGCATCCCATTTTCAATACATTTGCAAAAATGTAAAAAAATGTTTTAATTTTGTCACTATGGGGTATTGTGTGTAGATGAGTGAGAAAAAAATCTATTGAATCCATTTTCAATTCAGGCTGTAACACAACAACATGTGGAATAAGTCAAGGGGTGTTAATACTTTCTGAAGGCACTGTACATATAAAGAAGAAACTGTACAATAAACATATAATAAACTGTATAACTCCCATCATTTAAAAAAGGGAATGAAGAAGGAAGATCCAAAACATGTTCAGTCATTTTCAGAAGTTTGAAAAACATTTCACGTCCTGAAAAAGATGAGAGGAGGAAAAAGAAAGAAAAAGTCTGCCAGAGATAAGCATACAGAGAAGGTCTACTGTACAGCGGCAGGCAGGCAGGCAGGCAGGCAGGCAGGCAGGCAGGCAGGCAGGCAGGCAGGCAGGCAGGCAGGCAGGCAGGCAGGCAGGGGACTCTGGAGGCCTCCAATGATGGTGTGGCCAGGCAGGCCCCCTGGGCCGTAGAGCTCCCAGCAGTCTCAGCTCCAGCTCAGCTCTGTCTGTGTGACAGGCTCTGTGTGACTGACTGGCACAGCATCATCATCCTTCATCCTCCCCATTGCACCAGCACAGTGGGAAACAGTAAATTTAGACACCAGCTAATTAACTCTGCTTTGCACTTTGAATTCAAAGATTCCCCAGACTTCCTACTGTGGCTTGGCCCTTGTGTTCCTGCAGCGTGGCACAACTTCAGTTCCTGACTGAGCCAACCCCATCTTGTGAGACGCCATGTGATGACCATGCTTATAATCAGGCTGAATATAGCCAATATGTCTTAATGATTAGCAGTACTGTGGGGACTTTGTAAAAGTACAATGGTTGCCTGTGGTCATTGGTGTGCGATTGTAATCAGATCCAACCAGACAGCTCAATTGTGAGGCGGAGCTGAAGTCATGCACTCAAATGAACTCGTATTATTACTTCCAGATAAAAGCCACTTCATCAAAAAAAATAAGTGCACAGAAGCCAAAGAACACAGCCACTATGGGCACTTAATAATGCATGAACACACACACACACACACACACACTAGATTGCCTGTGTTCTTTGATAACCCTGTGTATTTTCTCATTATTTTAAGTATAGGGGAGTTTCAAATATTAAAGTGTTCTTTGCTATGCTTTCCACAGAAGTCACAAGGGCATTCCCGTGTCTGTAAATTACAGTTCCATTAAAGACCCTGAGCCTCTCTCCCTCCTGTGTCTTCTGGATGGGTCTCAGTCATGTATTTTTGGTCTTGGCAACCTAGTGTCCACGGGAGAGGGATGAACTGATATACTATACTGTACTGGTTCGTTAATAAAACTCCAATCTCACAGCTCCGATTTTCAACAAAATCCCCAAAGTTAGCAAATCCATGTAGAGCTCCCAAAGCCTAATTCCAAATCTAGAGTCGACAACTTGAATTATGCCCCTTGTTGATTCAACTGTTGCATTTTAGTTTTGATCAGTTTCTAATATGCTTTCTAATTGCTGACGTGCATCCCAATGGCAGAGTGTGTGGTCATTGATGAATAATGTGTGGGGAGGGGCAGAGAGGGTTGGAGTGTATTTAATCAGGTCATCAGTTCACCCCATAGTGGGCGCTGACATCTGTCTACTCTGATGATTTGACATTTGATTACAGCAGGATAATAGTGTTATACATCAGCCAGAGCCCATTCCAATTAGGACAAGAGGAAAGATTAGCAGAGGTATGAAGGTGATGGGAAAGGTGATGGACTGACTGCTGCTGAGGAGCACCTGCCTCTCATCTTAATCAAATCGACAGTCTGGGAAAGTCTATCTTCCTAGAAGTGATGAACAGCTGGCCTTTAGGGAAGACTGTTTAATTGTGAATGGAGACCTATAGGAGCGTGGCCAGACCTACAGTATATGAGTGAGGCCAGGGCTAGTTTGAAATGTTTTTAAGTGTTGGCTTCATTAGTCGTGTTTCAATCGAGCTGTAGTGGAGCAGGTTGAGAGCTCCAAGTTCCTCGGTGTCCACATCAACAACAAACTAGAATAGTCCAAACACACATTTTACATTTTACATTTTATTCATTTAGCAGACGCTCTTATCCAGAGCGACTTACAGTAGTGAATGCATACATTTCATACAATTTCATACATATCATACATTTTTTTTTTTTTTTTCTGTGCTGGCCCCCCGTGGGAATCAAACCCACAACCCTGGTGTTGCAAACACCATGCTCTACCAACTGAGCTACAGGGAAGAGGGCACAAGACAGTCGTGAAGAGGGCACGACAAAGCCTATTTCCCTTCAGGAGATTGAAAAGATTTGGCATGGGTCCTCAGATCCTCATAAGGTTTTACAGGTGCACCATCGAGAGCATCCTGACGGGTTGCATCACTGCCTGGTATGGCACCTGCTCGGCCTCCGACCGCAAGGCACTACAGAGGGTAGTGCGTACGGCTCAGTACATCACCGAGGCCAAGCTTTCTGCCATCCAGGACCTCTATACCATCTGTGCATAGTCACTTTAATAACACGACCAACATGTACATATTACCTCAATTACCTTGACACCGTTGCCCCCGCACATTGACTCTGTACCGGTACCCCGGTTATTTACTGCTGCTCTTTAATCATTTGTTATTCTTATCTCTTACTTTTTTGTAGGTATTTTCTTAAAATGCATTGTTGGGTAAGGGCTTGTAGGTAAGCATTTCACTGTAAGGTCTACACCAGTTGTATTCGGCGCATGTGACAAATAAAATGTGATTTTGATTTGATTTGATTTTAATTGCAGAACAGGCATCTCATGTATATGCTGGAGACATAAGCGATTTGAAGTATGAGGAAAAATAGATGAATCGTGACAGGAATCTGTCAACTAAGACAAGGGCAATCCAGCCAACTCCCTGTGGCAACTTAGATAAAAACATCTCCAGGGTCAGAGAAGGAGAGGGGGAGAGAGAAGAGGGGAGAGAGAGAGACAGAGAGAGAGAGAGACAGACAAAGTGATAAAGAGAGATACTCCCAGTCAGGGAATGGGCAGAGATAAGAGGTCAGACCTAGGCCTGTTGCGGTGACCGTATTAGCGCCACACCGGTGGTCACGAGTCATGAAGGCAGTCAAATTCCACGGTAATTAGGCTTCTCCAAGCTCTGATGCTGCTGATGGTCATTAGTAGCCTACCAAACTTACTAACTGCCTGGTACTCAGCTCTCTATTGTCCCTCTAATCACTCTGACATCAATGCAAATGTGATTGAAAAACTAATCAAACACTTCATTGGAGCCCATGAGTTCATGTTGCTCAACATTTCTATAGGCTATGCAATTGCGCGAGAAAACAGGGTGATGGCCTCGATTAAAAAGAGGAGGATCCCATCAGCTTCCTATAAGCTAAGCCTACTATATTTACTTCTCAACTTTCCTAATATTAAGCACATTGCTTATCTTTACAACAGGATTATAGCCTACCTGGCTGGCATGAAAATGAATCACAGGAAAAGCGGTTTGGAGAGAGAGAAGTGCATGATATTGGTCCATTCTAAATCAAAACACATTTCACACACATACAGTACCAGTCAAAAGTTTAACAACACCTACTCATTCAAGGGTTTTTCTTTATTTTTACTATTTTCTACATTGTAAAATAGTATTTAAGACATCAACACTATGAAGTAACACATTTGGAATCATGTTGTAACCAAAAAAGTGTTAAGCAAATCAAAATATAGTTGGTATTTGAGATTCTTCAAATAGCCACCCTTTGCCTTGCTGACAGATTTACACACTCTTGGCATTCTCTCAACCAGCTTTATGAGGTAGTCACCTGGAATGCCTTCTTAAAAATTAATTTGTGGAATTTCTTTCCTTCTTAATGCGTTTCTGCCAATCAGTTGTGTTGTGACAAGGTAAGTGGGGTGTACAGAAGATAGCCCTATTTGGTAAAAGACCAAGTCCATATTATGGCAAGAACAGCTCAAATAAGCAAAGAGAAATGACAGTCCATCATTACTTCAAGACATGAAGGTCAGTCAATACGGAACATTTCAAGAACTTTTAAAGTTTCTTCAAGTGCAGTCGCAAAAACCATCAAGCGCTATGATGAAACTGGCTCTCATGAGGACTGCCACAGGAATGGAAGACCCAGAGTTACCTCTGCTGCAGAGGATAAGTTCATTAGAGTTACCAGCCTCAGAAAATACAAATAAATGCTTCACAGAGTTCAAGTAACAGACACATCTCAACATCAACTGTTCAGAGGAGACTGTGTGAATCAGGCCTTCATGCATGAATTGCAGCAAATAAACCACTACTAAAGGACACCAATAACAAGAAGAGACCTGCTTGGACCAAGAAACATGAGCAATGGTCATTAGACTGGTGGAAATGTGTCCTTTGGCCTGATGAGTCAAAATTGGAAAGTTTTGGTTCCAACCGCCGTGTCTTTGTGGGTGAACGGATGATCTCCGCATGTGTATTTCCCACCGTAAAGCATGGAGGAGGAGGTGTTATGGTGTGGGGGTGCTTTGCTGGTGACACTGTCAGTGATTTATTTAGAATTCAAGGCACACTTAACCAGCATGGCTACCACAGCATTCTGCAGCGATACGCCATCCCATCTGGTTTGGGCTTAGTGGGACTATCATTTGTTTATCAACAGGACAATGACCCAACACACCTCCAGGCTGTGTAAGGGCTATTTTACCAAGAAGGAGAGTGATGGAGTGTTGCATCAGATCACCTGGCCTCCACAATCCCCAGAACTCAAACAAATTGAGACGGTTTGGGATGAGTCGAACCGCAGATTGAAGGAAAAGCAGCCAACAAGTGCTCATCATATGTGGGAACTCCTTCAAGACTGTTGGGAAAGCATTCCAGGTGAAGCTGGTTGAGAGAATGCCAAGAATGTGCAAAGCTCTCATCAAAAAAAAAAAAAAAAAAAGGCAAAGGGTGGCTAATTGAAGAATCTCAAATATGAAATATATTTTGATATGTTTAACACTTTTTTGGTTACTATGTAATTCCATATGTGTTATTTCATAGTTTTGATGTCTTCACTATTATTCTACAATGTAGAAAATAGTAAAAATAAAGAAAAACCCTTGAATGAGTAGGTATTCTAAAACTTTTGATCGGTAGTGTATTATTTAGTATATGTAAAGACAAGATTAAATCAAGAATAGTCTGATGGGTGACAATATTAGCCAATCACTTGTGAATGATGCTCAGTGTAAGGCAAGAGAAAATGTCTTTTTTTAGCTACTTTTTTTAATCCTAGTCGCACACCTCGTGTAGCCTAGCCCATAGGCCTTTATGTTTTGATAAGGTTTGTATCACAACTGGCATCCATGTATTGTAATCTTCCTGCACACACACACACACACACACACACACACACACACACACATACACTTGAATAGAAAGTTCTTTATCAGAAGTGCACGTTTTTCATCTCGGAGGTTGAAATTGAAATCTAAAAGTGAAAAGTGTCAGGAAGATAGCAGCAGACCTATTCAGTGTGTACAGTAATAACTTAGGTCAAAGGGCACCTACCCTCTGCTCCTGAGTGGCAACAAAGGTCTGAAAGCCCGGGGCAACGCCAAAGCCCAGCTCGTGGACGAACGGGGGCTCTGCCTGGCTGTGGATCTGCACCCGCACTCCCGCCTCGAACGCTGTCTCCTCTGTGGGGGAAAACATAGACACACACAGGGAGATTAACAGTTACTATCACACACACACGCACGCACGCACACACACACAGACACACACACACACGACTTAAAAGTACCTAATATACACACAAAGTAAAAGACAGTGAAATTCCTTTATGAATCACCTTTAGTAGATGAATGGTGAGCCTGTGAATGAGAGCCATATGCTTCCCTGTCTGCCTTCTTCCTCTACATGGATAACATGCGTTCAGTGGAAAGACAGCCCATTTGCCGCGGCTCAACATCAAACAGAGGAGCAGGAGTAGAAATTCCACTGGTTGTCTCTTAACTATACACATGAAAGAGCTGTTACCCAGCCAGTCACACACATGCACAAGCGCACACACACACTGTGGCAACCCGGGGGCCAGCAGGGAGCTCCAAAGGCAGGAGCAGGACCTTGGTCAGCTCCAGAGGGCTAGAGAGGTCAAGGTGAGTCAGCACCATGGACAGCTCTACAGGCACCAACTGCTGCTGATGACTCAACACCAATATTACCCAGTCCAGGTGCTGCAACCAATTGGCACCTGGAATTGGTCCCACCTGTCCCTCGTTATCCCAAATGAGTATAAGTAGAGGTGCAGTCACTTGGGCAGAGGGTACGCCTGGTCCTCAGAAGAGCCGGAGTGAGTATGATAAGCACCTTGATCCAATGACAAAGAAGATACTAGGCAATGTTTGACTCACCTTTCTCTCTCTTCCTGTTCTCTGCCCCAAATGAAGATAACCTAATCCCGGGAAGCACACCACCCGGCACAAGTAGAGAGCAAGGATTGAAACCCCGGACTCATCGCTGTCTATTTTGTTTTGTTCATTGACACAGGCGGTCCGAGGAGCCGCCAGTTACCTGAGAGGCTTTTCAGTTGTATTTCTCCCCTCCCCATTCTCCCCAACGTTTATGAAAGAACTACCTTGTTTAAAGCACCACAATTGGTCTCCCGCTGTCTTACTTTGTGAGTTTCACCTCTGACTCCCCTGGGCTGCCACAATGCACGCACACACACAGTGACACAAGGACACAGACAGGCAGATATTCTCCAAAGCATAGAGACCCTCTTCCAGACAAACATCATCCAGACACGCACACAAATTCCCCACAGGCAGACGTGCTAACACACTCACACATGCATGGGCACGCACACACATTCACACACACACACACACACACACCGAGAGTTTGGAGGAAAATAGGCTTTATTCAAATCAATAACTTTCTCTCCGCAGTCTTCTCATCCGGCAGCCATGTTGCTGTGCATTCAATCAAGCCGCCCATCCTCCTCCATGTTTGACAGGCAGCAGCTTCAATCAGGCTGCTGGACTGGAACAGTGAAAGACTGAGCAGAGGGAGCACGGTACCCAGGGTTGGCCAGCTTCTTTAAAGGGACGCTGTGACAGAGAACACAAAGCCCACCACGGCATCACCCAGCAGCCATCCATCACACAGCTACCTGCACTCAGAAAGGAAACGCACCGTGACGTCTGGGATGGGGTCGGGGTAATGTGTGGAACAGGAAATCAAACAGGTGCTGTGTGTGTGTGTGTGACTGCCTTGTAGGACGGGAAGCAAATCCCAGTACTGAATCACAATTGCGTACACAGATTTGCAGGTGCAGCGAAATACTTCTGTTTCTAGCTCCAACAGTACAGTAATATCTAGCAATACAATAACAATACACACATAATCCAAAAAGTTAATACAATTAAATAAAATTCATATCCATACTGTCTATATAAATATATAAGCAGGGGTCATACATATATATTTATAAATGGTATGTATAGACAGTATGGACAGTTTATGAATAGAAAATGTGTTATATAGGATGAGCCTTGACTAGAATACAGCATATACATATGAATTAGGTAAAACAGTATGTAAACATTATTAAAGTGACCAATGTTCAATGACTATGTACATTGGGGAGCATTCTCTGAGGTGCAGGGCAGAGTGCGGGGTGGTAGTGGACTAGTGACTGTGTCTAAGGTTCAGGGCAGGGGACTGGGTGGAGGTTGGCTAGTGATGACTGTTTAACAGTCTGATGGCCTGGCGATAGAAGCTGTTTTTCAGTCTCTTGTGCCAGCTCTGATGCACCTGTACTGCCTCCGCCTTCTAGATGGTAGCGGAGTGAACAGGCCATGGTTCGGGGTTGCTGAGGTCCTTGATGATCTTCTTGGCCTTCCTGTGACACCGGGTGTTGTAGATGTCCTGGAGGTCAGACAGTGTGACCGCACCACCCTCTGGAGAGCCCTGTGGTTGTGGGCGGTGCAGTTGCCGTACCAGGAGGTGATACAGTCCAACAGAATACTCTCGATGGTGCATCTGTAGAAGTCTGTAAGGGTCTTAAGGGCCAAGTTGAATTTCTTTAGCCTCCTGCGGTTGAAGAGGTGCTGTTGCGCCTTCTTCACCACACTGTCGCTGTGGAGGGGCCATTTCAGGTCCTCAGTGATGTGCACGCTGAGGAACTTGAAGCTTTTGACCTTCTCCACTGCGGCCCCGTCGATGTAGATGGGGGCGTGTTGGATGGATGGGTAATCATGGTGGTGTCATGTACATTATGAGGAAAATGTATATTCTTTTTTAAATACTAATTTAGATGGGAGAGAACGGCAGGCAGGGGTTATGTGAGCATCAACACACACTGCTATGTGAGTTTACTGAACAGTCCATCACGAACACAACAAATCCCCATCACCAGATTTGATCTGAATGAGATGGACAGATAGAACGTGTGATAACCCCTGAAGGTTAGGTTGAAATAATCATCATCTGTACCACCATCATCATTCTTATCACCATCGTTTCCACAGGTCATGTATTTGGGTGGGACTTCCTAAATAAATGACTGTGGTATTTCATTTGCCTTCCTCTCAGGGCGTCAGCTGTGATTCCATCTCCGGCTGAAATGACAAATCACGGAGCAGAGGGGAATAAGAGGAAGAAAACGGGCTGAGAGTGTGTGAGAGAGAGAAAGAGAGAAAGACAGAGATAGTGTGTGTGTGTCCACGAATGTGTGTATGAAATCAAATAACAACAGTCACATCTAATCTTGTGTGGGCCCCTGCTGCCAGGGGTTCACATCTCCCACATAGCCCGGGGTCAACCTTGTTTCCATCACAGACATTACATTCCCTCCCTCCACCCCTCACACACCTCCCTCCCTCCACCCCTCACACACCTCCCTCCCTCCACCCCTCACACACCTCCCTCCCTCCACCCCTCACACACCTCCCTCCCTCCACCCCTCACACACCCCCCTCCCTCCACCCCTCACACACCTCCCTCCCTCCACCCCTCACACACCTCCATCCCTCCACCCCTCACACACCCCCCTCCCTCCACCCCTCACACACCCCCCTCCCTCCACCCCTCACACACGTCCCTCCCTCCACCCCTCACACACCTCCATCCCTCCACCCCTCACACACCTCCCTCCCTCCACCCCTCACACACCTCCCTCCCTCCACCCCTCACACACCTCCCTCCCTCCACCCCTCACACACGTCCCTCCCTCCACCCCTCACACACCTCCACCCCTCACACACCTCCCTCCCTCCACCCCTCACACACGTCCCTCCCTCCATCCCTCACACACGTCCCTCCCTCCATCCCTCACACACCTCCCACACAGCCAGAGGGTTTGCCAATTGCCATACACCACAGGTCCGGACCCCCACCCCCACTACCCAGCCAATCTGTCATGCTGTAGCCTGTCTGATCCAGCCACTTGTGTTTGATCAGGCAGAAAGTTTGACACTACACTGTCCTCCTTCTAGAAATAAGCCTGCTGTTCCATGTTGCCTGTGATGAGTAACATTGATCATTTGGACATTCATGTAAACAGGGGTGTTTCATGGTCAAGTTTCCACACACACAAGTCAAAGTGTATTATCACCAAGAAACACTAAAAAGGCATCGGAGGAGTATTTTCCACTCCAGTGTGGATCATACCCGCTGTCTGACCTGTTGTTGAATAAACAACCTCATGTTGTGTTCGGGAGGCCCCACAGCACCATGAGTCTGTTGAGAAGCCTGAGAGTGCTAAATTAATTAGACAGAGCAGAGAGAGAAGGGCCCTTAGAACTACAACATGTGTTAGGTTCTGTTTGAAGTTCCACTCTCCTCTTTTTTCTAACATGGTGGATATCTGAGATGATGATGACAGGTTGTTAGAGGGAGAGAGGATACAGAGAGAGAGAGAAAGAGAGCGGGGAGAGGGGTATTACTGCCGAGGATCCTCTGAACACCAAAGGTAATGATTCACGTTCATTAGCTGTGAATCCAATGAAGTTTGGCGGCATTCTGAAGGGAAAATCTAAATAACTCAGTAGAGAATCAGAATCTAAACATCTCAATGGGGAATCAGAATCTAAACAACTCAATAGGTTATCAGAATCTAAACAACTCAATGGGGAATCAGAATCTAAACAACTCAATGGGTTATCAGAATCTAAACAACTCAATGGGGAATCAGAATCTAAACAACTCAATGGGGAATCAGAATCTAAACAACTCAATGGAGAATCAGAATCTAATCGAAGAGACAGAGAGAGAAAGGGAAAACAGAGGTAGGACAGAAGGAGGAAGATATAGCAGCATGAGAGAACTGGGAGAAAGAACATGGAGCGAGAAAGGGATGGAGCGTTATAGAGAGAGATAGAGGTGGAGAAAATTGTCCTGGCTCGTCTGTGAAAAGATGAGAGAGAAATCAAAGTCAAGGACTTCTCTTCCATGGTTACAAATGAAGGCCGGGGCTAATCTATACTCTCCTACAGTATCCAATGCTTCAGATGGGAGTCAGGATGGAGTCATGAGAGTGTGTGTATCAATGTTAACTCAATCACTATGGAGGCTGTATACGATCACATACACTAAGTGTACAGAGCATTATGAACACCTTCCTAATATTGAGTTGCACCCACTTTTGCCCTCAGAACAGCCTCAATTCATCAAGGGATGGACTCTACAAGGTGTCAAAAGCTTTCCACAGGGATGCTGGCCCATGTTGACTCCAATGCTTCCCACAGTTGTGTCAAGTTGGCTGGATGTCCTTTGGGTGGTGGACTATTATTGATACACACGGGAAACTGTTGAGCATGAAAAACCCAGCAGCGCTGTATTTCTCGACACACTCAAACCGGTGTGCCTGGCACCTACTACCATAACCTGTTCAAGGGCACCTAAATATTTTGTCTTGCCCATTCACCCTCTGAAAGGTCCACATACACAATCCATATCTCAATTGTCTCAAGTCTTAAAAATCATTCTTTAACCAGTCTCCTCCCTTTCATCTACACTGATTGTAGTGGATTTAACCAGTGACTTCAATAAGGGATCACAGCTTTCACCTGGTCAGTTTATGTAATGGAAAGAGCAATGTTTTTTGTACACTCTCTATGCGTGGGAATACTTTGGAACAGATTTGGAAGTGGTGGGATGCTGGAAATAGCTAAGCCAATTGAAGTAGGTGACAGGGAGGAAGTGAACATTCACTTTCATCGTTTTAAAGGTGAGATAATGAGCTGCCTGGGGATATTCTATAATATCCCTCAGAACAATTTCAACTTAATCCTGTTATATAAGCAAAACCTTCACCTAAGATCTACCTGGCTACTTTCATAGCACATTATGAATTAGTGTTTCCCTTTGTTTAGTATATATAAACAACCCATCTTAATGCTTTGATGCTTAGATAATTCTACAGGACTCCTGGTACAGTTGAAGTCAGAAGTTTATATACACCTTAGACAAATACATTTAAACTCAGTTTTTCACAATTCCTGACATTTAATCCCAGTAAAAATTCCATCTTACATCAGTTAGGATCACCACTTTATTTTAAAATGTGAAATGTCAGAATAATAGTAGAGAGAATGATTTATTTCAGCTTTTATTTCTTTCATCACATTCCCAGTGGGTCAGAAGTTTAAATACACTCAATTAGTATTTGGTAGCATTGCCATTAAATTGTTTAATTTGGGTCAAATGTCTCAGGTTGCCTTCCACAAGCTTCCCACATTTACATTTACATTTAAGTCATTTGGCAGACGCTCAGAGTCAGGTTTGTAGGCCTCCTTGCTCACATACACTTTTTCAGTTCTGCCCACATATTTTCTATAGGATTGAGGTCAGGGCTTTGTGATGGCCACTCCAATACCTTGACTTTGTCGTCCTTAAGCCATTTTGCCACAACTTTGGAAGTATGCTTGGGGTCATTGTCCATTTGGAAGACCCATTTGCGACCAAGCTTTAACTTCCTGACTGTCTTGAGATGTTGCTTCAATATATCCACATAATTTTCCTCCTCATGATGCCATCTATTTTGTGCACCAGTCCCTCCTGCAGCAAAGCATCCCCACAACATGGTGCTGCCACCCCCGTGCTTCTCGGTTGGGATGGTGTTCTTCGGCTTGCAAGCGACCCCCTTTTTCCTCCAAACATAATGATGGTCATTATGGCCAAACAGTTCTATTTTTGTTTCATCAGACCAGAGGACATTTCTCCAAAAAGTACAATCTTTGTCCCCATGTGCAGTTGCAAACCGTAGTCTGGCTTTTTTTATGGCGGTTTTGGAGCAGTGGCTTCTTCCTTGCTGAACGGCCTTTCAGGTTATGTCAATATAGGACTTGTTTTACTGTGGATATAGATACTTTTGTACCCGTTTCCTCCAGCAACTTCACAAGGCCCTTTGCTGTTGTTCTGGGATTGATTTGCACTTTTTGCACCAAAGTACGTTAATCTCCAGGAGACAGAACGCGTCTCCTTCCTGAACGGTATGACGGCTGCGTGGTCCAATGGTGTTTATACTTGCGTACTATTGTTTGTACTGATGAACGTGGTAACTTCAGGCATTTGGAAATTTCTCCCAAAGATGAACCAGACTCGTGGAGGTCTACAATTTTCTTTTCTGAGGTCTTGGATGATTTCTTTTGATTTTCCCATGATGTCAAGGAAAGAGGCACTGAGTTTGAAGGTATGCCTTGAAATACATCCACAGGTACCCCTCCAATTGACTTAAATGATGTCAATTAGCCTATCAGAAGCTTCTGAAGCCCTGACATCATTTTCAGGAATTTTTCAAGCTGTTTAAAAGCACAGTCAACTTAGTGTATGTAACTGACCACCTGGAATTGTGATACAGTTAATTATAAGTGAAATAATATGTCTGTAAACAATTGTTGGAATAATTACTTGTGTCATGCACAAAGTAGATGTTCTAACCGAATTGCCAAAACTATAGTTTGTTAACATGAAATTTGTGGAGTGGTTGAAAAATGAGTTTTAATGACTCCAACCTAAGTGTATGTAAACTTCAACTGTATGTTTGATCAAGAACATTTCAGGTAAAAGAAAGCATTTAAATGACTGTTAGTCTAGTGGAATCTACACTGAACAAAAATATAAACCTAAAATGCAACAATTTCAAAGATTGTACTGAGTTACAGTTCATATAAGAAAACCTGTCAGTTGAAATAAATTCATTAGACCCTAATCTATGGATTTCACATGACTGGTAATACAGATATGCATCTGTTGGTCACAGATACCTTAGACAAAAAGGTTAGGGAAGTGGATCAGAAAACTAGTCACTATCTGGTGTGATTACCACTTGCCTCATGCAGTGTGACACATCTCCTTCGCATAGAGTTGATCAGGCTGTTTATTTTGGCCTGTGGAATGCTGTCCCACTCCTCTTCAATGGCTTTGCAAAGTTGCTGGATATTGGGGGGATATGGACATGCTGTCGTACACGTCGATCCAGAGCATCCCGTAAATGCTCAATGGGTGACATGTCTGGTGTGTATACAGGCCATGGAATAATTGGGGCATTTTCAGCTTCCAGGAATTGTGTACAGATCCCTGCAACATGGGGCCGTCCATTATCATGCTGAAACATGATGTGATGGCGGTGGATGAATGGCACGACAATGGGCCTCAGAATCTCATCACAGTATCTCTGTGCATTTAATCCATCGATAAAATGCAATTGTGTTCATTGTCCGTAGCTTATGCCTGCCCATAACATAACCCCACTGCCACCACGATACACTCTGTTCACAACGTTGGCCTCAGCAACCCTGTAACGGTTGTCGTCGGGAATGGAGGACCAAAACGCAGCAGGAATGTGGATGCTCATCTTGTATTTATTTTTAAATCAAGAGAACACCAAAATAACAAACAAAGAACGCACAAACAACAAAACAGTCTTGTCATGCTCACACACGCAAAACAAGAAACAATCTCCCACAACACCAAACAATTACCCATATATAGGACTCTCAATCAGAGGCAACGAGAAAGCACCTGCCTCCAATTGAGAGTCTAACCCCCATCAACCTAAACATAGACATACAACAAACCAGAAAGAACATAGAATACAAACCTAGAACATAACCCCAAAAACCCGGAAATAATAAATCAAACGCCCTACTAAATAAACCACCACCCCGAACCACATAAAACAAATACCCTCTGCCACGTCCTGACCAAACTACAATAACAAATAACCCTTATACTGGCCAGGACGTGACAAACCCGATCGCCCACACAACGCCATACATGCTGTCTGCCATCTGCCCAGTACAGTTGAAAACGGGATTCATCCGTGAAGAGCACAATTCTCCAGTGTGCCAGTGGTCATCGAAGGTGAGAATTTACCACTGAAGTCGGTTACGACACCGAACTGCAGTCAGGTAAAGACCCTGGTGAAGATGACAAGCAGGCAGATGAGCTTCCCTGAGACAGTTTCTGACAGTTTTTGCAGAAAGTCTTCGGTTGTGCAAACCCACAGTTTCATCAGCAATCTGGGTGGCTGGTCTCAGGTGATCCCGCTGGTGAAGAAGCCAGATGTGGAGGTCCTGGGCTGGCATGGTTACACAGGGTCTTCAGTTGTGAGGCCGGTTGAACATCAGTGGTATTGTGTGTGACAAAACTGCACATTTTAGAGTGGCCTTTTATTGTCCCCTGTATAAGGTGCACCTGTGTAATGATCATGCTGTTTAATCAGCTTCTTGATATGCCACACCTGTCAGGAGGATGGATTATCTTGGCAAAGGAGAAATGCCCACTAAGAGGGATGTAAATAAATCCTCCACATACAGCACCCGTTCTGCCAGTCACATTCTGTTAGAGGTCCCCAAAGCACACACATCCATGGGTTGCTCGTCTTTTCAGTTCGCTGCAGCTAGCAACTGGAACGAGCTGCAACAAACACTCAAACTGGACCGTTTTATCTCTATCTCTTCATTCAAAGACTCTATCATGGACACTCTTACTGACAGTTGTGGCTGCTTTGTGTGATGTATTATTGTCTCTACCTTCCTGCCCTTTGTGCTGTTGTCTGTGCCCAATAATGTTTGTACCATGTTTTGTGCTGCTACCATGTTGTGCTGCTGCCATGTTGTTTTCATGTTGTGTTGTGTTAGGGTTCGTTCCTTACATCTTTCCTTGTCAATCCTTGGTTCATTGGTGAAATTAGCATTATGAAAATATTTTAGAAGAAGGATTACTTTATCCTATCCCAGGTATTCCTTAAAGAGGTGAGTTTCAGGTGTCTCCGGAAGGTGGTGATTGACTCCGCTGTCCTGGCGTCGTGAGGGAGCTTGTTCCACCATTGGTGTGCCAGAGCAGCGAAGAGTTTTGACTGGGCTGAGCGGGAACTGTGCTTCCTCAGAGGTAGGGAGGCGAGCAGGCCAGAGGTGGACCCCTAGGTGAACCAGACAGTTGCTACCATGCTGTAGCAACACAACATGAAAAGGTCTTAGGTCTCTCTTTATATAGTGGCTCCCGAGCGGCACAGCGGTCTAAGGCACTGAATTGCAGTGCTTGAGGCATCACTACAGACACCCTGGTTTGAATCCAGACTGTATCACAACCAGCCGTGATTGGGAGTCCCATAGGGAGGTGCACAATTGGCCCAGCGTTGTCCGGGTTTGGCCGGTGTAGGCCGTCATTGTAAATACGAATTTGTTCTTAACTGACTAGTTAAATAAAGGTTAAAAAAACACTTTAAATATTGCGTTTATGTTTTTGTTCAGTGCAGTGTAATAACCTCACAGTCTGATGGGAAATGCTAAGTGTTTACCTCCCCACTCCTGCAAAAATTCAGTAGTTAACCCAACGGCAGAATGAGATAACAAGTCTTCAGATCAAGAGAACAGTGAGAAAACTCGCCTGGCTCTTCCACTTTCTAATCTGAACTTCAGTTGACCTCTCTTGCAGACAGGGACAATCCATACAACATCCCACACAAACACGGCCAAGATCGCGTTGTGTTCGATAAGGACTTAAGAAAGTACAGCGAAAAAAGGAAAACATTGATTGGAAACAACAGAGGAAGCCTGTTGATACTGTGAAAGGTGGTTGTAGTAAATGTTGATATTGTATTATGCACCCTGGGCAAAACCTTAGGTCGAAATCAATAGCAGCTCTGTGCATACTTTCCATATGTTATGTGTTTCTGTCTGAGGACAATGAACAATAACAAAGTGTGTGGTATTGGAGAAGCCAGAGGTCAAGTACAATGGCTGAGTCCCAAATGGCACCCGATTCCCTTGTGTACTTTTGAGCAGGGCCCAAAGTAGTGCACTGTACAGGGAATAGGGTGCCATTTGGGGTGAAGCCAATGAGTTTCATCAGACACACAGTGGAGAAGTGGAGCTGGAGGTTAGCACTCCGCCTGCAGCAAATATCTCTAAATTCACATGAAAGTTATTCAAATATTTGTAAAAGTAAATGGTTGGAGAAAATGACTTCGATGAGGTCCTAATCACTTGACAAGTCGTCATTGAATTCCACTTGACAACCCTGCAAATATTTAAGATGCACTTGAGAGATCAGCCCCTCGAAGACAGCTACTGTATGAGAGGAAATGAGAGAGACAATCTAAAGCTCTCATTATTTCATCCACCGAGCAATCCTGATGCCAATGTGAGTTGTAGTGTATCTAGGCAACTGCATATCTATTTCTAAAACACCACACACACCTACGCTGGTGATCAAATTAAGATAGCACATCTGTAGTTGTGTAATAGCAAACGGGTTGGGTTGTATACGTTAATGACTAAAAAAGTGATTGTTGTCATCTTTTTTTTAAATCAATCTAGACTAATTAATATAAATGAAAAAGACAAGAATGACTTTACAATACAGATGTAGGATCTTCATTTGATCACTCTTTTGTTGCATAGTAGGAAATGTAAACTTGTAGTATATTCAATGTTTAAAAAGGCTTCTAAAGTTTGTAATTTCCACTTTAAAATGTCAGACTTGATTTGCCCTTACAAAAAATGTATCAACCCCTACAAAAAAGTCAATTAATTCTAATCCACATAATACTTCGCATTTTCTGTTGCTGCAAGATAATTTTTCTGCTGTAGAAAACTGGCTCAAATTAAGATCCTACATCTGTACTGTGCTCCTGTTGATGCTAATCCAATCCAGAAGTACACGGCCCAGTTTAAAAAAATAAAAAAATAAAAATAAAAAAATCGGATAAATACATAGAAATATAATTAATTGAACAGACAAATCATTGACTTGAATGGGGCCCATTCTATTCATTCCATTTCTATGCATTTCTATGCATAATATCCTATCCAATAGGAAAAATCTAGATAGATAACTTTTTAAAAACTGGGCCCAGGAAACTCGGTGAACTTTGACCGCCCCCAGCTGACAGTAAAATACCCAGGAACCAAAAAGACAAGCGTTCCCTTCTTCAGATCAATAAACATCCCATGCCAAATGTCAACATCCCCTCTTCCTCCATGGTTCTATCCTGATACTGTCCACTTCCTCTGTGCTACAAACTAACTCCTGTGAGTCCAGACATGACAGTATGGCAGCAAAACAAGCTGCCTCTCTACCCTCTAAAGCTCCCAGGATGCAGTTAGCAACAAACCTGACCATGGAGACGATGCAGCTCTGATTGACTGCAGGCCTTTGCCAGGCAGACAGAGAGGAGAGGGTGAGAGGAGGGGTGGAGAGAAATAGGGAGGGAGAAAAATAATAGAAAGGCTGAGGTAGGAGCCCTGTTCCGTGTGTCTAATATGTCCGGTATGTCTGTTGTGTCCGGTTTGTCTGGTGTGCCCGGTGCCTCTGCTTAGGAGCCAATGGTCTTGATTTAAGTCTCTAAAGGCACTGAGGCCCTGCTTCTCTGTGAGGTGGAAGCTGTGAGGAGGAAGCTGTGAGGAGGAAGCTGCAAGGAGGAAGCTCTGAGCCCCCTGTTATCTGCTGACAGGACTGAGCCAGCTGGTTGTGTGCTAATTAATCCATACAGACACACAGAGGGATAAACAAGGGCACCATCCAGGGCCCTCCATCCCACTAGGAGACTCTACAAAGAGCTCTTCACTCTCACTGTGCTGCTAGATGCCCCTCTGTATAACGACTTAGCCTCTGCCTTATCACAACAGACTTAAACACACCAGTGATGGGAAGAGAAAGCTGAGGACAAGCCTATGTGTCCCACTGCTAATCTGAGAAGAACATGTGGATAATTGATCAGGGGAAATAAACAGGCTCTCTGCATGATACATGTTCTATATATGGAGAGTAAATAGAGTCTATCTGCTAGAGGGCCCATGACTTGGCTTGATGCTGTGCTTCAACAACTCCCCTGTCTTCAATTCTATGCAGGTTGAGACGTGAGCAAGGCTTTCAATGAGGCTCATTGTGCAGCTAACAGGTCAGGCAGCAAGCTCCCTCATACACAAGACTATCTGAACAACTAACAGGGCTTCTTCCACTATGAACAACAAATCGTGAGGAAACTGATAAAGGAATGGCATCGCTTCCAAATCTGAAAGGAAAAGCACATCCTGGCTTGAGCTGTTATTTGACAGCAAGTCAATACATTTTGGGCAGAATTTATATAAATGGTGAAAAGCACAGGACATAGAATATAACCTTGGGGGACACCAGTTGTCAACTCCACAGAGTCAGATTGATCACCCTCCACATGGATACATTGTGATTTGGATGGAGAGGGTCAGGTATGGTGTAGTTGGGCCTACCTGTGTCGCCCCACACGGGTAAGTACTCGTCCTGCTGGATGTCCAGCATAATCTCCAGGCCGTTCCCCGTCCCTCCCTTCATGGTGGTCCGCAGCGTCTTCCCCTCCTCCGCTGCGTTGAACATGTAACACTTCCCATACCTGGTGAACACCTGCAGAGAGCGAGAGAGAGAGCAGACGTTAGTACTGACCATGTT
The DNA here is from genome assembly GCF_901001165.1 of Salmo trutta. Lineage (NCBI taxonomy): Eukaryota > Metazoa > Chordata > Actinopteri > Salmoniformes > Salmonidae > Salmo > Salmo trutta. The sequence goes on along the minus strand of NC_042988.1, from coordinate 25,715,800 downwards.
ATGTACACAGGCTGGTGGACATCAGGAGGTGGACCGATACATTAACTAACCATAAACTGGTACCATGACATTCCCTGAGGCGGTTTAGGGAAGAACTGTCCTTATAGCCTTCTAAATGCATTAAGAAATCAGCAAGCTGAACTAGATATGATAATCATTGTAACACCCTACAGGCAAATTCAAATGACAACAACAGAGCCTGGAACAAAAGTTAAGTATTAAGGATTCATGTGGAGACTAGGAACACAAAATGTTGATTTGTCCCTTGGTTGCCCTTGATAGAAATCCATGATCAATCCCAATGGCACACAACAACTGTAACGGGTGTCGTAATGATTGGACCAAGATGCAGCGGGAACGTGTATACTCATCTTCTTTAATTGGTTAAAAGAAGGAAAAACAAACAAAACACGTATACAAACACAACGACCGCCACTAACAGTCCTGTCAAGTGCACAGACACTAAACAAGGAAGTAACTACCCACAAATCCCATGACAAAAACACCCCTCTTAAATAAGACCTTCAATTAGAAGCAATGAAGAGCAGCTGCTTCCAATTGAAGGTCAACCCCATCAACTAAACATAGAAATAGAAAGACTAGACTAGAACATAGAAATATACTAACATAGAACATAAACCACTCTAAACAAACACCCCTCTTACATAAGAACATATCCCAACAAACCCCGAACCACATAAAACAAACACCTCCTGCCACGTCCTGACCAAACTACAATAACCAATAACCCCTTATACTGGTCAGGACGTGACAACAACCTTCAAACACATTCTTCTATGATTACCAAAAATTGGAAGAGGCACCTTGTGCTTTTTAAAAATGTGTTTACGAGCATACACATTAAGGCACGGCAATGGGCCACATTAGAGACAAATCCTATCATGTCAGTGTAATGGAGCTTGTGGCTGTTGTTCCCCCTCCCTTCAAGTGGCTGGATGAGCAGAAGCATTAAAGGCTGTGGAGCCCTGGCTCTCTGAAGGACAGCTAATAACAGGCTTTCTGCAGCTCCACTCTGCTCGGTCAGGTGGAGAAAGCACTTTTCAGCTCCTATATTGGGTAAAGTAGGGCCAGAATAGGCCTTAAAGGAAAGTAGTGGCAGAGACTTGAAAAAAGCATGGGCACTTTACCCTGTAATCACTTAAAAGCGGTGCTCCCTCTGCCATTAGTGGCATGGAGTTCATGGGAGGAAAAACCTGCATTCGCCATCCCCATTTTCAGTACATTGTTAACAGTTCAAGGAAAACTGTTGAAATGCCATTATGAGAAGGAATGCATAGGGAAAGCTGCGATTTTTCTAGGTAATAACTGAACTTTTGCCCCCCATTCAATCAAACAAATCAGCACAGTTATATGTAACACCACTGTGCTAGATAACGACTTTGAGGTTTATATGAATAATAGACTGGCGTAAAATGCAGAATCAGTGCAGCTTATTTAGAGACAGGTGTGTAAAAGATGCAAACATGTAAATTAGATGGGTGTTGGGAGGTCCCTGCTCATGGTTAATAAGCACCATTACAACCCTCAGCCCACCTTCCTTTCCCTCACCAATCAGAGAAGGACTGAGGAATAGAATGTTGTTTGAACATCATCAACAAGGTCACACACTCCAAGCCTTCTTATTGGATAGAAGCATTGGTGGTCTACCTGCTCTTCTATGTTCCGGTCTGGGATCAGCGTGGTTCTGTGAGCTCAGAATGGTTACGGTTACAGTGCCTTCAGAAAGTATTCCCACCCCTTGACTTTTTCCTCATTTTGTTGTGTTACAGCCTGAATTTAAAATGGTTACATTAAGATTTTGTGTCACTGGCCCACTGATAAGGGAATTTATATGTTTAAAAGTAATGACTAAAGAATTCCACCCTGAAAACATATAATTGTGTGAAATGTATTAGAATCATAAAACTATAATCTGATAATGTGTGTAGTTTTAGTCAGAATTAGATCAAGGACCTTTTGCTCCTTTTTAGTATGTAAGCAGGGTGCAAGTGTGAAACAAATGATAAGAGGAGCTATCGACAGACAAGTTGTACTACTGTGTTCCTTACAGGACATTCTGTCCCCACCCGTGGAGGGGAGAAACTGTTATGCTTGCAGAAGATTATGAAACATGTTGCAGATTAAAGAAACAATGTATCTGTGTAGTGGAAAAACACTGACTGTCTGAGCAAGGCGTAGCTTAAGATTTGAACTTGTTTGTATGTGTGTTATAAAGACTGTGTTTGCATTTTTGATTTCAGAACGTTCTCGTGAGTAAACTTTACAGGCCTTTTGCATAAACTGGGTCTTTGCCTAATTATTATTAAACCCAGGGTCTTACAAACCTCGGGGATTGGTCAAAGCGTAATTGATTGTTAGTTATTATCACTGGGATTGAAAATTCTCATGACACCCACACACAATACCACATAATGTCTTAGTGGACTTATGTTTTTAAAAATGTTTACTAAGTAATTAAAAATGAAAAGCTGAAATGTCAATAAGTGTTCAACTCTTTTGTTATAGCAATCCTAAATAAGTTCAGGAGTACAAATAAGCTTAACAACTTAATAAGTCACATAATAAGTTGCGCTCCCTCTGTGTGCAATAATAGTGTTAAATATGATTTTTGAATGACTACCTCATCTCTGTACCCCACACACACAATTGCCCGTAAGGCCCCTCAGTTGAGCAGTGAATTTCAAACACAGATTCAACCACAAAGACCAGGGAGATTTTCCAATGCCTCACAAAGGGCACCTATTGGTAGATGGGTAAAAAAAAGCACACATTGTATATCTGTTTGAGCATGGTGAAGTTATTTATTACACGTTGGATGGTGTATCAATACACCCAGTCACTACAAATATACAGGTGTTCTTCCTAACTCAGTTGCCGTGAAGAAGGAAATCGCTCAAAGATTCCACCATGAGGCCAACAGTTACAGAGTTTAATGGCTGTGATGGATCAACAACATTGTAGTTACTCCACAATACTAACCTAAATATCAGTGAAAAGAAGGAAGACTGTACAGAATAAAAATTTGACAAAACATGCATCCTGTTTGCAATCAGGTAAAAAAGTAAAATTGCAATAAAGGTGTCAAAGAAATTAACTTTATGTCCTGAATACAAAGTGTTGTGTTTGGGGCAAATCCAACACATCACTGAGTACCACTCATATCTTCGACCATGGTGGTGGCTGCATAATTTTATCCTTGTCATTGGCAACAACTAGGGAGTTTTTAAAGATAAAAGTAAATAGAATAGGGGCCTCCCGAGTGGCGCAGCGGCTGCGGCATCACCACAGCATGGGGTTCGATCCCAGGCTGTGTCATAACCGGACGTGAACGGGAGTCCCATAGGGCGGCGCACAATTGGCTCTGCGTTGTCCGGGTTAGAGGAGAGTGTGGCCAGGGGAGCTTAACTTGGCTCATCGCGCTCTAGAGATATCTTATCTAGAAATATCTTATTTACATACGTTTTCCTCTAGGATTTTACCTGTGCAAATTGTAATCAGTAACGTAACTTTTGGATTACCCAAACTCACTAATCTGATTACATTCAGTTACTTTTAGATTACTTTCCCCTTAAGAGGCATTAGAAGAAGACAGAAATATATGTTACCAATTGAACGACATCTATTGCAGGATAAATTAATGTTATAGCTTACATAGCTGACCATATATGGATGTTAAATTTAACTTTCTGGGTTGGTTATGCAGGCTTCTTCTAACCCATTGCTTTCTACTGCATACAATAATACGATTCAATTATATCTTTACATTAAAAACCAAAGTCTATCAGAATTCCAGTCATTCCAATGAATGTTATATCCATTGATCTTCAAGAATAGGATTTGGAAATATAGTAGTAGAGATTAGCCAAATTAGAACCCCAAAACTAAGGACTTATTAGCAAATCCTACTCTGTTGTTTATGATTCTGTTGTCATGAGGACTAATTAGGCTCATTGACTCAGGTTGAAAAAAAATGCTGCGCTCACAGAATGGCATGTTTTGAGCACTAGCGAGAAGTTCTATATAATTGCAAAAGGGTTTTTTAAATGATCAATTAGCCTTTTAAAATTATAAACTTGGATTAGCTAACGTGCCATTGGAACACAGGAGTGATGGTTGCTGATAATTGGCCTCTGTACGCCTATGTAGACATTCCATTTTAAGTCTGCTGTTTCCAGCTACAAGGGCACAGCTATAAGGACACAAGGCGAGACCCAAATGCAGACAGAGGGGGCAGATGGTAGAGCTCCGAAATGTATTATAACAAAGGGAGTAGCCAAAGGTAGGTCGGGGACAGGCCAGAGTCCATAAACCAGGTCAGAGTCCAAACAGTACCAGACGATGGGCAGTCTCGAGGTCAGGCCAGGCAGGGGTCAGAAACCAGATCCAAGTCCAAAACAGTACAAGGGGATAGGCAGGCTGGTAGTCAGAACAGGCAGAGTGGTCAGGCAGGCGGGTTCGGAGTCAGGACAGGAAAGTGTCAAAACCAGGATGACTATAAACAAACAGAGATTGGGAAAAATAGGAGCAAGGAAAACCGCTGGTTGGCTTGGCAAACAAGATGAACTGGCACAGAGAAACAGGAAACACAGGGATATATACACCGGGGATAATAAGCGATACCTGGAGGGGGTGGAGACAATCACAAGGACAGGTGAACCAGATCAGGGTGTGACAGTAGCATGTGTCCATATTTTTTTATCAGCATGAATTAGATTGAGCAATAAAAGCCCCACTTTTATTCCATAGGCTGGGATCCTCACTATGCAGCTTTTGCAAGAGCACATTTTTCATTGGCTGTCCACTGGTTTCAAAAACAATGACTGATAGGAAGCTTAAAGATCTTGAAATCAATCATTATTGGGTTCAAATACACATTTAGATTTGTGAACAGCCATCCACAACAACCACAATCCGTAAGGCACAAATAGCTAAATGAGAGAGCAGCAGCATGATTCACACCAATGAACTATGTATATATCAATAATAAACTATATCCGTATCGTTGTAGACTACACCACTGCTGTCATCCTTATCTCATTGCGTTTATTAAAATTTGATAATCTTTGGATGCCGACAGCAATCGCACCATTGGAAGACATAGCTTGTACTGTAGCCTACAAAAGCCTATTCCTGCTCTTTTCCCGTGATCCATAAAACCCATTTGGTGTGTCATCATAGTGGTCTCTGACTTATGATCACACTCGCTCAGGTGGAACCAAACTTAAACTTGCGCCTTTTTTCAATGCTGATTTGAATGTCATTGAGAAAAGAAAAGTGTCAAAGATTTTTTTCCGCTAACATCCTTTCTGAATTTAAAAGTAATCCTCTAAATCATCATCTAGTTTTTCAAAAGTATCTGTAATCTGATTACAATATTTTTGCTGGTAACATAACGGATCACAGTTATCGTTTTTAGGTAATCCCTTACATGTAATCCGTTACTCCCCAACCCTGATGACCAGTGTATGAGGGCTTCTATGGACATGAGTAATTGTCCAGGTGGACAGTGTTATGGTCATAGAAGGATGTGGGTAGAAAGGGAGTATGAGACACCCCCTTCTCCTCAGTAGAGCCGCTCCCTCCTTCCACAGATATGAATCTATCTAAATGATACATCAGGGGCTAAGAGCTGCCAGAGCCACAATGCAGAGACGGGGGATACATATTCATAGAGAAATCAGTCTTTGTTTGCAGGTACCCGTGTCTCGGTGTCTGTCTCTGACTGGGACTGGGCTTAACTGTACCAGGGATGGCTCCGGTTGATAGCATAGTGACAGAAATACCCGAGTGTATAGAGACCAATATGGACCCAGCCTGCATGAATGGAGAATATCAACATCAGCAGGATGTCCCAGCATAGACAGTAATCTGTCAATGTCAAAACACATTGGTCCAAACCTAACAGACCAAAAAGCAGATTGAATGGGATTCAACATGCACTAGCATCCCAGTAAACAAGTTGTTTTGGTCGTCAGCATGACCTTGGTTCATTTGACTAAAGTATCTCTGTCTGCTAATTAGAGCTTACATTAGAGTTAATAAGCATCAGCCCAAACCATTCACACACTCAAGTGCTCCCTTTGAACCCTCGCCAGCTAACTGGGCAGGTAACATCATGTTTAATTACCCAGCGGTCATTTCAACTTTCCTGATATGTCTGTGAGTTTCTGTGAGTGTGTGTATAACACAGATAACGCATATCTGCACTGCCCAACACTGCTCCCCTACAGATGTACTGTGGTAACTCTCCTCCTCTGAAGTTGTTGGTTGTCTATTAGGGACCACCATCATCATCATCCTCTCTCTGGAGCGTGGAAGTGTCAACCAAAAGTTGCCAGGGTGGTTCTGTCATTTTGGTACCCCTCAGACAGTTGTCTGACCCTGCTGTCTCTCCTTCATCTTGTTCCCTCCCACTCAGTTATTATTTCCATCTCTGCTTGCCTCCAGTCATTCTGTCAGAGGGAGGAGAGTAATGACTCCTCACACCACCACAGAAATATCAAATAACCTTGGTACCTGGCCAAGGGGCGGTTACAGGCAATACCTGTAAAGTAGCAAACTAAAGTAAAGTGACACTTCTCAGAGTTCTCATGCACTGAGGCCATTACCTTTCTGAAAAACAGGATGTTAGAATATGGACCATGAGTATCAGCATTCTCAAATTAGCTCCACCCTGTCTGCTATCAATAAATGACCAGTGCTTGACTTGGGCAGGAGCTCACCGAACTGAGTACCGGCACCTCAAATGTTCTACTGCTTGAGCTCCTGTTCCTCTTATAGAATATTAGCACCTAAATATAAAAAAGGACCGGCACCCAAAATGATTACCGGCACCTATTTCTATAATACCAGATGTGGTTATGCATGATTGCTTCATACTCAGCAGTGTTTGAGTCGATATGTCAGACCACTTTGGCCTATTTATTGCCTTACCTCCCTAATCTTACTTCATTAGTACACACTGTATATAGGCTTTTCTATTGTGTTATTGACTGTACGTTTGTTCATTCCATGTGTAACTCTGTGTTGTTTGTGTCGCACTGCTTTGCTTTATCTTGGCCAGGCCGCAGTTGTAAATGAGAACTTGTTCTCAACTAGCCTACCTGGTTAAATAAAGGAGAAATAAAAAGAAATAAAATAAAGATATGCACAAGCCATTACAGAACTACAAACATTGACTGTTGTCAGGGTCTTCATACACCCCCATCCGTCTATTGTGATCAGTTTGGCTAGAATGGTCTTGTTGACATTGCACGCTTCAAGCCACTAAACTTCAAAGTTGTCTTTGGTGATGAAATGCTGTTGCTGCCCTTTCTTCATTACTTTATTTTAAATGAATCGCTAAGGCGTTGACTGAACCCGGGTCTTGAAATGTCGCAAGAGTCAAACCCTGCCATGATAACATAATGTTAGCTGGCACCGTCCACAGGGCAGTCAGGGCATGAAGCAGGAGAACAGAGATGAGCTGCCAATTAGACGCCTGCCTTCGTCTCGTCCACCCAACATAACTTATTAGCATTCACAAGAAACAGTGTGAATGTCTGGGAGCAAGACATCGCCCTAAGGCATGCTGTGACCCAGCCTGCATGTCGACGAGCCTCTCCCAGGGTGAAGTCAAAGATGACACGGCCATTAGAGAGCCACCTTCCACTGTGATGAAAGGTCAGTTGTTGTTAGTTAGCGCCAGACAGACGACAGACACCTTCCCACTGTGTTTGAAGAGTTGCCTGTCCCTGGCTAATGCCGAAGCCAACAGTTAGACATCTGAAAATAAAGCTTTCCAAAGAGACAAGTCATTATGCCTGCAGTGTGCTGTGGCTGTGATGGGTACAATAGCGAGAATGGTTAATGACTTCATGTGTTCAGCTGTCATTATTTTGAACAGCTTTATGATAAATATGCCTACGCTTTGTTTCTTCAACTATTATTGTAACAGGCACCGAAGTCCTTTTCCTCATTTGTTACACACACACACACACACACACACACACACACACACACACACACACACACACACACACACACACACACACACACACACACACACACACACAGATGGGATAATATACTATCTTGTTACCACAAAATACTCTGAAAAATACACACATTTTCTAAATACAAAATACATTTTCAAATACACGGCTTCACTAAAACAACATTCTCAGTAACAGTTATAAAAACATTGAACTTGCTATGACTTTGATATGTCGTTGTTTATCTACCTTAGTTGAATTCAGTGACTAAGTCGCTCTGAATATGAGTGTCTGCTAAATGACCAAAATGTAAATGTAAAAATGAACACTTGCAAAGCACACTGGGCATTATTAATTGGCCTTGTTTTGGGGGACGGAGCTCAAAATAATATATTTTGACATTTACATTTATAAGACAGTCTTATTACACCATATTGTCATCAGACTTCTGATACCAATGCAGGGTGAAAGGGGGCCACAAAACTGTGAACCGCTAAAAAAAAATGGTATAGAAAAGTATTTTGTATTTTGAAAATACAAATTACAGGTCTCGAAGTATAATGTTACAAATTACAATGGATTGTAGTTCAGAAGTAATTAAATACGTATTCAACATAAATCTAACATAAAACTGCCCATCTATGCACACACACACACACACACACACACACACACACACACACACACACACACACACACACACACACACACACACACACACACACACACACACACACACACACACACACACACAGAGAAAATACAAATAAGAATTTAACTAAACTTCATCCAATTTGGTTATGCCAATACACTGATGGATTATCTCTCTCAGACGGACACTATATTTTCTTTATTCTGTCGTTTCTTCCCCCTCGCTCTACTGTTTATCTCCTCCTGTTCCTGTCTGTGCCACCACAGGCCTCTGAAGTGCAGGGCGTATCTATACGACCTCTCAATTAGTTTAGATTGTTCAGATGAGTTTATTAGTCAGGGGCGCAGATGTAATCGCAGGGTACAGTGAAATTCTTAGTTCAGCTGATGGGGTCACCGTGGAGACGACAGGAAACGTGACTCAGGAAGAGGAAGTCCAGTCACGCGCTATGCCCCCTCTCCTAGCCCCATTCACTTCCCTTTCTCACCTCAGGAAGACTGACACCGCAAATCCATATCTGCTGATGGCCAGCCAACGCCACGCCATGTTGTCTGTCTGCCATATCTACCGTTATGTTTACCTCTGTTAAAATGCTGCATGTTTTACACTATTTCAATCGATTCACTTTGATAAGAGCAGAATAGTTTCTGTTTGTGAAAAATAAATAACCAGGACCCAACGAGCGTTCAATGCTAAACAAGCAAAGACCAAGGCAGTCTTGTGACACGCTGACCCCAACTCATTCAATTTGTTTACTTTTTATTTAACCTTTATTTAACTAGGCCAGTCAGTTAAGAACAAATTCTTGTTTACAATGACAGCCTAACAAAAGGCAAAAGGCCTCCTGTGGGGACGGGGGGATGGGATTAAAAATAAAAATAAATTAAACTATAGGACAAAACACACATCATGACAAGAGAGACACCACAACACTACATAAAGAGAGACCTAAGACAAAAACATAGCAAGGCAGCAACACATGACAACACAGCATGGTAGTAACACAACATGACAACAACATGGTAGTAACACAACGTGGCAGCAGCACAGGGTACAAACATTATTGGGCACAGACAACAGCACAAAGGGCAAGAAGGTAGAGACAACAATACATCACGCAAAGCAGCAACAACTGTCAGTAAGTGTCCATGATTGAGTCTTTGAATGAAGAGATTGAGATAAAACTGTCCAGTTTGAGTGTTTGTTACAACTCGTTCCAGTCGCTAAACGCAGCGAACAGAAAAGACAAGCGACCCATGGCTGTGTGTGCTTTGGGGACCTTTAACAGAATGTGACTGGCAGAACGGGTGTTGTATGTGGAGAATGAGGCCTGCAGTAGATATCTCAGATGGGGGGAGTGAGGCCTCAGAGGGTTTTATAAATAAGCATCAACCAGTGGATCTTGCAACGGGTATACAGAGATGACCAGTTCACAGAGGAGTATAGAGTGCAGTGATGTGTCCTATGAGAAGCATTGGTGGCAAATCTGATGGCCGAATGGTAAAGAACATCTAGCCGCTCGAGAGCACCCTAACCTGACAATCTATAAATGTCTCCATAATGTCTCCATAATCTAGCTTGGGTAGGATGGTCATCTGAATCAGGGTTAGTTTGGCAGCTGGGGTGAAAAAGCAGCGATTACGATAGAGTCTAGATTTAACTTTAGCCTGCAGCTTTGATATGTGCTGAGAGAAGGACAGTGCACCGTCTAGCCATACTCCAAAGTACTTGAATGAGGTGACTACCTCAAGCTCTAAACCCTCAGAGGTAGTAATCACACCTGTGGGAAGAGGGGCATTCTTCTTACCAAACCACAACCTTTTGTGTTCAGAACAAGGTTAAGGGTAGAGAAAGCTTGTTGGACACTAAGAAAGCTTTGTTGTAGAGCATTTAACACAAAATCCGGGGAGGGGCCAGCTCAGTGTAAGACTGTATCATCTGCATATAAATGGATGAGAGAGCTTCCTACTGGCTGAGCTATGTTGTTGATGTAAATTGAGAAGAGTGTTGGACCTTGGATCGAGCCTTGGTGTACACCCTTGTTGACAGGCAGTAGCTGAGACAGCAGATGTTGTGACTTTATACACTGCACTCTTTGAGAGAGGTAGTTAGCAAGCCAGGCCAAAGACCCCTCAAGGTCACCAATACTCCTTAGTCGGCCTACAAGAATGGAATGGCCTACCGTATCAAAAGCTTTGGCCAAGTCAATAAAAATAGCAGCACAATATTGCTTAGAATTAAGGGCTATGGTGACATGAATGAGGACCTTTAAGGTTGCAGTGACACATCCATAACCTGAGCGGAAACCAGATTGCATACCAGAGAGAATACTAGAGACATCAAGAAAGCCAGTCAGTTGATTATTGACAAGTTATTGACAATGAGCATACAATAATAATGTATGCTCATGTATTTCTATTGACTACCCTGCCGTATATACTCATACAGTATAGCGCTCCAGCAATCCTATTCACACAACCAGAGGAGAAAAAGCCTGTATTCATTGTTACTTATGGTACAGTACTACACATGACTGGATCCTCCTCTATTTCTCTTTGATATAATAAGCAGGTAATAAGACACCTATCTCGCTCTTCCCATTTATTTTGCCTGCAGGCAGGGGAAAAAGTGGAAAGTGATGGAGTAAATTCAAATTTGAAGCTTTAAGAGCCAGCCAACTGGTTTTATCAGTCCTTCTCACTCAGCGTGGGGCACCAGGCTTAAAGCTTAAATTCCACTTCCATAAGCAGTCTATTGTGATGTGCTGTTATTGTTCACCAAATCAATTCCATTATGGGTGAATTTAGAATGCTTTTCATGGTAAACCAAAGCAGCACGAGAGAGAGTGAGAGAGAGAGAGAGAGAGAGAGAGAGAGAGAGAGAGAGAGATAATACACGAGAGAGGGATACAGAGAGGAAGGATTAAAGTGTGTGAAAAAGGCCTTTGAGTTGCAAGGTGTGCACTTTCCCCCCCTCTCGACGCTGTAGCATTTTAAGTGGTTCTGTTGTGAAGATGAATAATTCAGAGAGAGAGAGTGCTGCTAAGCAAGGCTAGGTAGCTACCTGGCACTATGGAGGGCTTCAGCCACACTAACACACCCCTGGGCGCTGTACGCACGCCTGGCATTGCCTTCCTCTTCCTGAATGTCAGAGCCTAGTTAGCACTGTGAAACTACTGTCAAACATAATTCATACACATTAAACAAATGTCACCTTTTCTGTGATGTGTTGTGAAACTTTGTGGAACGGGATATATCACCCAATCCAAACGTAATTTACCATTCCAGTCGATAATGTATTTTATGAGAGAGCATGTTTAGCGTGGAAGGTTGGTGATACAGTAGGACACAAGATAGCTGTTGTTGCTGCCAACCTGATATTTATGTTCATGGAGAGAGAGCGAGAGAGATAGAGAGAGGAGGGGAGAGAGAGATAGACAGAGAGAGAGAGTGAGATCGACAGAGAGAGAGAAAGTGAGAGAGATAGACAGAGAGAGAGAGCGAGATGGAGAGAGAGATAGACAGAGAGTGAGATAGAGAGAGAGAGAAAGAGAGTGAGGGGGGAGATCGAAAAAGGAGATAAAGAGAGTTAGAGAAAGAGAAGAAATGAGAAAGCGAGAGAGCGAGCGAGAGAGACTTATAAAGGAGATCCCTCCCCCGAGTGGAAATGATCCCGGCCGGATGGGAATTAAATCCAGGCTGTGATTGGTGCCAGATCCCCGGTGACCCATAACCTGAGAGCACCGTTCCATCCCCAGGCTTAATTGACTTTATACGGGGGAGGCCATGCACAGAGCACTGCCCTCACCTCTGCTGAATGAGCTCATCCATTAACATGCTGCCTGTAGATGGACTGCAGACACAAACTCAATGATCTTACCTATTTGAATCCCCTATGAAACAAACTTGCTTTATACCATGGCATTGCTGAATACTTGTTTCTGAATGGATTGAAGGGCATACTAGAGCGTGCATTATTTCTTCCATGTCCTCTCTGCAACTGTATTAGCCTATATATTTTTTGTATTTTAGCTGAACGTATATTACTGTAGGTCATAGGTAATGCTAGCCAAATAGAAGAGCATGTGGATGTGTGGGGAGCAGTCCTCCTCCTAACTCTGCTGAAATATAAAGGTCAATGAGTAGCCAGGGGTGATACATCATCTTAAACTGGAGCTTGGCAGCATGACCAGAACTCAGCACCAATGGCTCCTCACAGCCCAGAACAGCCCGACTCAGACCAGAACAGAACAGCCCAGTCCAGCCTACCCCACAGCCCTGACACAACTTTATCGTACTTACATATTTTACAATATGTTTTGTTATCTGTACAGTGCAGCACATAGAGATGTGTCTTTTAGTTTAGATAATTTCTACAGTGGTGCACTGCCTGCTAAAGTGTTAGTTCTCTTCCCTCCCCTGAAGGCTGTACTCAGTGGGGTCACAAAGAGCAGCCTGCATGTCTGAGAGACGTCAAATAAAAGAGGAAGTTGCCTTCAGGTCATGTTCTCACTGAATACTGATTTAATTGCATTCCCTCGCTCTCTCTTTTTCCCTCTCTTTTACCCCCAGAATGTAGAATGTGGCATCTAGCCATCCCTCGGTCGCAGTCTGTCTATCTCAGGTACATTTCTGTTCCTGCTGTCGCTCTGAGTGGAGGGGAGTGGGCATGTGAGGGGAACGACCACATCCGCTGCCTGCTACCCCAGGCTGCCCTGCTGCCCCAGGCTGCCCTGCTACCCCAGGCTGCCCTGCTGCCCCAGGCTGCCCTGCTACCCCAGGCTGCCCTGCTGCCCCAGGCTGCCCTGCTGCCCCAGGCTGCCCTGCTACCCCAGGCTGCCCTGCTACCCCAGGCTGCCCTGCTGCCCCAGGCTGCCCTGCTGCCCCAGGCTGCCCTGCTACCCCAGGCTGGCCTGCTACCCCAGGCTGCCCTGCTACCCCAGGCTGCCCTGCTACCCCAGGCTGCCCTGCTACCCCAGGCTGCCCTGCTACCCCAGGCTGCCCTGCTACCCCAGGCTGCCCTGCTGCCCCAGGCTGCCCTGCTACCCCAGGCTGCCCTGCTGCCCCAGGCTGCCCTGCTGCCCCAGGCTGCCCTGCTACCCCAGGCTGGCCTGCTACCCCAGGCTGCCCTGCTACCCCAGGCTGGCCTGCTGCCCCAGGCTGCCCTGCTACCCCAGGCTGCCCTGCTACCCCAGGCTGCCCTGCTGCCCCAGGCTGCCCTGCTACCCCAGGCTCATCAATCACATCTGGTCACACATTCACACTCATTATTTTTTATAACTCTGTCTCCAAGGCGGCTCCTCCGGCGCCCGCCTCACCTGTCATGGTCTTTGCAGGGCTAATGGGAGGTGAGTAATGGGTGAGGGGTGGAGGACATGTGGCAGGTCCTTATCACAGACAGGAAGAAACGGACAGGTAGGAACAGGCACGTCTCACTCACACAGTCCATCAGCTGTGTGAATGCTGTCGGAGGTGATGTCTGAGCTCTAATAAAGCCGTTTAGAGTGTTGTGTAGGCTACATCACCATGGTGATAATGACCATTATCAATCAGTCCCTCTATCTCTCCATGGGGGAGCAGCATTGACCTTGAAGGAGTTTGGAGAAGTTCTGAAAATAAATAACCTGAGTGGTGCTATAACTCCCAGCCGTACCCCTGGCTCCGGTGACCTTTTAACCTAAACACAGTGCTTATTTTGGCTGAGTATCGCCATAGGTTAAGCTACATGGAGGAGCTTCTTGAGACACAGTAATGATGTGTGTCAGCACATTCTGTTACCACTGAATATTTCATGTTCCAAGGGGAAGATAAAGAGGTACATGTCTCACAGCCAATGAACAACATGAACTAACATACCATTATCTTGATTAACTAGCAAATAATAAATTATATTAACCAGAAGCCTATTAACTTAAAGGCTACTACCATTTGCTGTGTCAGTTGCCTTTCTGGGATTGTGGTCATGTGCTTGCCCACCTCCTCCCATCCATAAAGGCCCCATCTTTCCCAGTTAGGTCCCCCACACACCTGATCAGACAGTCCTCCATCTAAGCTCTCTAGCCTGTCTGGATGAAAGAGCGAACATAGATGTGATCTGGACTATGATGTCTAGTAAAACAAATATAAATGCAAATGTATAATGACCATGAATGTCAGGTATGATGGTTGACATGGACAGTGTATGTACTGTATGGACCTGGTCAGGCCTGGTCTGTACTCTCTCCTGCTACACTGTGGTACTGACATTCCCCTACGCTTTGGTCCAACCCTGTCAGTGTTCTCTACGGAAGGGCTCCAGACAGACAGACAGACAGACAGACAGACAGACAGACAGACAGAGCCCCCCTACTGGGTTTAAAGAGCAAGGTTTCCTGTAACAAATGCCCCGTTTAATCCATTGCCGGGAGCAAGGCCCTGTGCCTTTTCACAAGCAGCTTGAGCTGGGTGTGAAATACCTAAAAAAAAGAGCAATGTGTGTATGAATTAAATGAGAGACCATCACAGAGTGATAGAGACAGCCATAATTAAACGGTGACAGCTTTATACATTTGAATTCGGAAGTTTACATACACCTTAGCCAAATACATTTAAAATCAGTTTTTCACAATTCCTGATATTTAATCCTAGTAAAAATTCCCTGTTTTAGGTCAGATAGGATTACCACTTATTTTAAGAATGTGAACTGTCAGAACAATAGTAGAGAGAATGATTTATTTCAGCTTTTATTTCTTTCATCACATTCCCAGTGGGTCAGAAGTTTACATACACTCAATTAGTATTTGGTAACATTGCCTTTAAATTGTTAATCTTGGGTCAAAAGTTTCGGGTAGCCTTCCACAAGCTTCCCACAATAAGTTGGGTGAATTTTGGCCCATTTCTCCTGACAGAGCTGGTGTAACTGAGTCAGGTTTGTAGGCCTCCTTGCTCCCACACGATTTTTCAGTTCTGCCCACAGATTTTCTATAGGATTGAGGTCAGGGCTTTCTGATGGTCACTCCAATACCTCGACTTAAGCCATTTTGCCACAACTTTGGAAGTATTCTTGGGGTCATTGTCCATTTGGAAGACCCATTTGCGACCAAGCTTTAACTTCCTGACTGATGTCTTAAGATGTTGCTTCAATATAGACACATAATTATCCTTATTTATGATGCCATCTATTTTGTGAAGTGCACCAGTTCCTCCTGCAGCAAAGCACCCACACAACATGATGCTGCCATGGTTGGGATGGTGTTCTTCGGCTTGCAAGCCTCCCCCTTTTTCCTACAAACATAATGATGGTCATTATGGCCAAACATTTCTATTTTTGTTTCATCAGACCAGAGGACATTTCTCCAAAAAGTACGATCTTTGTCCCCATGTGCAGTTGCAAACCGTAGTCTGGCTTTTATATGGCGGTTTTGGAGCAGTGGCTTCTTCCTTCTTAGCGGCCTTTCAGGTTATGTCGATATAGGACTGGTTTTCATGTGGATATAGATACTTTTGTACCTGTTTCCTCCAGAAACTTCACATGGTCCTTTGCTGTTGTTCTGGGATTGATTTGCACCTTTCACACCAAAGTACATTCATCTCTAGGAGACAGAACGCGTCTCCTTCCTGAGCGGGATGATGGCTGTGTGGTCCAATGGTGTTTATACTTGCGTACTATTGCTTGTACAGATGAATGTGGTACCAGGCATTTGAAAATCGCTCCCAAGGATGAACCAGACTTGTGGAGGTCTACAATTCTTTTTCTGAGGTCTTGGCTGATTTCTTATGATTTTCCCATGATGTCAAGCAGAGAGGCACTTAGTTGGAAGGTAGGCCTTGACATACATCCACAGGTACACCTCCAATTGACTCAAATGATGTCAATAAGCCTATCAGAAGCTTCTAAAGCCATGACATAATTTTCTGGAATTTTCCAAGCTGTTTAAAGGCACAGTGTATGTAAATTTCTGACCCACTGGAATTGTGATACAGTGAATTATAAGTGAAATAATCTGTCTGTAAACAATTGTTGGAACAATTACTTGTGTCATGCACAAAGTAGATGTCCTAACTGACTTGGCAAATCTATAGTTTGTTAACAAGAAATTTGTGGAGGGGTTGAAAAACGAGTTTTAATGACTCCAACCTAAGTGTATGTAAACTTCCGACTTCAACTGTATACAGCCTGATTGCTTGGTGTATTCAGCTGTGAAGATCTGTCTGTTGTGAGTTGTTGGCCTGGTTACAAGAGTGTAGCCCTAAGATCATAACACAGAGAAATACAGACCTGACAGAATGGTCGCAATAACTACATTTTATATCTACTAGGTAGCAAGCGCACCAGGCCGTGAAATAACACCTAAGAAATGAAATAATTGTTCATCACGCAGATAGCTAACAACTTTGGGAGTTACATTGTTAAAAGGTTTTCTGCTGGAATGCCCTTTGTGCTTGAGTTTTGCTATGTTTATTGCCAGCATTAATCTGCCAGAGTGTAATCTGCAGCGCAGAGGCATGTTGGTAATGAGTACGAGACAAAAAACAAGGGGACTCATCTACTGGGAAGAAAGAAAACAGAGTCAATTTAAGCTACTATACTCCAATGACTTCACTCGGAGGCTTTGTGCCGCAGCCAAAGCCCTCACGTAGTAAATAATCAAAATGAGGCGGCAAATGAGAATTAAAGAGTGATCTAAACACTGGGAAGGAGGGAAGGAGGGAGGGAGGGAGTATTCCCTGGAGTGAGACGGATCACACATTTAATGCCTAGCTATTATAGCTGTCATTCAGGGATGGGCAACTGGTGGCCCGTGGGCCGTATGCCCTCGGATCAATTTCATTAAAAAATATATATCTATACACTGCTCAAAAAAATAAAGGGAACACTTAAACAACACAATGTAACTCCAAGTCAATCACACTTCTGTGAAATCAAACTGTCCACTTAGGAAGCAACACTGATTGACAATAAATTTCACATGCTGTTGTGCAAATGGAATAGACAGCAGGTGGAAATTATAGGCAATTAGCAAGACACCCCCAATAAAGGAGTAGTTCTGCAGGTGGTGACCACAGACCACTTCTCAGTTCCTATGCTTCCTGGCTGATGTTTTGGTCACTTTTGAATGCTGGTGGTGCTTTCACTTTAGTGGTAGCATGAGACGGCGTCTACAACCCACACAAGTGGCTCAGGTAGTGCAGCTCATCCAGGATGGCACATCAATGCGAGCTGTGGCAAGAAGGTTTGCTGTGTCTGTCAGCGTAGTGTCCAGAGCATGGAGGCGCTACCAGGAGACAGGCCAGTACATCAGGAGGCGTGGAGGAGGCCGTAGGAGGACAACAACCCAGCAGCAGGACCGCTACCTCCGCCTTTGTGCAAGGAGGAGCAGGAGAAGCACTGCCAGAGCCCTGCAAAATGACCTCCAGCGGGCCACAAATGTGCATGTGTCTGCTCAAACGGTCAGAAACAGACTCCATGAGGGTGCTATGAGGGCCCGACGTCCACAGTTGGGGGTTGTGCTTACAGCCCAACACCGTGCAGGACGTTTGTCATTTGCCAGAGAACACCAAGATTGGCAAATTCGCCACTGGCGCCCTGTGCTCTTCACAGATGAAAACAGGTTCACACTGAGCACGTGACAGACATGACAGAGTCTGGAGATGCCGTGGGGAACGTTCTGCTGCCTGCAACATCCTCCAGCATGACCGGTTTGGCGGTGGGTCAGTCATGGTGTGGGGTGGCATTTCTTTGGGGGGCCGCACAGCCCTCCATGTGCTTGCCAGAGGTAGCCTGACTGCAATTAGGTACCGAGATGAGATCCTCAGACCCCTTGTGAGACCATATGCTGGTGCGTTTGGCCCTGGGTTCCTCCTAATGCAAGACAATGCTAGACCTCATGTAGCTAGAGTGTGTCAGCAGTTCCTGCAAGAGGAAGGCATTGATGCTATGGACTGGCCCGCCCGTTCCCCAGACCTGAATCCAATTGAGCACATCTGGGACATCATGTCTCGCTCCATCCACCAACGTCACGTTACACCACAGACTGTCCAGGAGTTGGCGGATGCTTTAGTCCAGGTCTGGGAGGAGATCCCTCAGGAGACCATCCGCCACCTCATCAGGAGCATGCCCAGGCGTTGTAGGGAGGTCATACAGGCACGTGGAGGCCACACACACTACTGAGCCTCATTTGGACTTGTTTTAAGGACATTACATCAAAGTTGGATCAGCCTGTAGTGTGGTTTTCCACTTTAATTTTGAGTGTGACTCCAAATCCAGACCTCCATGGGTTGATAAATTGGATTTCCATTGATTATTTTTGTGTGATTTTGTTGTCAGCACATTCAACTATGTAAAGAAAAAAGTACTTAATAAGATTATTTCTTTCATTCAGATCTAGGATGTGTTGTTTAAGTGTTCCCTTTATTTTTTTGAGCAGTATATATATATACACTACCGTTCAAAGGTTTGGGGTCACTTAGAAATGTCCTAGTTTATGAAAGACTCCGAGATGCTGGCCTTCTAGGCAGAGTTGAGAACTTGTTCTCAACTTGCCTACCTGGTTAAATAAAGGTGAAATAACAATAAAAAAATAAAAGAGTTGCAAAGAAAAGATTAAGATGGGCAAAAGAATACAGACACTGGACAGAGGAACTCTGCCTAGAAGGCCAGCATCTTGGAGTCGCCTCTTCACTGTTGATGTGGAGACTGGTGTTTTGCGGGTACTATTTAATGAAGCTGCCAGTTGAGGACTTGTGAGGCGTCTGTTTTTCAAACTAGGCACTAATGTACTTGTCCTCTTGCTCAGTTGTGCACCGGGGCCTCCCACTCCACTTTCTATTCTGGTTAGAGCCAGCTGCGCTATTCTGTGAAGGGAGTAGTACACAGCGCTGTACGAGATCTTCAGTTTCTTGGCAATTTCTCACATGGAATAGCGTTAATTTCTCAGACCAAGAATAGACTGACAAGTTTCAGAAGAAAGTTATTTGTTTCTGGCCATTTTGAGCATGTAATCAAACCCACTAATGCTGATGCTCCAGATACTCAACTAGTCTAAAGAAGGCCAGTTTGATTGCTTTATTAATCAGGACAACAGTTTTAAGCTGTGCTAACATAATTGCAAAAGGGTTTTCTAATGATCAATTAGCCTTTTAAAATGATGAACTTGGATTAGCTAACACAACGTGCCAATGGAACACAGGAGTGATGGTTGCTGATAATGGGCCTCTGTACGCCTATGTAAGCCGTTTCAAGCTACAATAGTAATTTACAACATGAACAATGTCTACACTGTATTTCTCTTAAATTTGATGTTATTTCAATGGACAAAAAATGTGCTTTTCTTTCAAAACCCAGGAAATTTCTAAGTGACCCAAACTTTTTAACGGTAGTGTATATATTTTTTTGAAACTTTTTTGAAACTTTTTTTGAAAGTTGGGGTCTCAACTTACTTTTGCAAGTTAGAATAGTAGAATACACAAGGTGCAATTTCGCTAATGGTAGCTAAAATATGTAGATTGGTAGAGCGGCCAGCTATCTAAACTTGTAGTAACCAAGGTTGAATTAGAGCCCAGGGGGTCTCCATTGATTTTATTAGTCAGTCTCACTCAGATATCATATTAGAAACATTTCTCTTCACCCTATGGCAAAACGTGTAGAAATACAGGAAATTAGCTGTAAAATATCTCATTTTCCTCTCTGCCCCATGACAAAATGTGTAGAATTGCAGCAAACTTGCTTTAAAACTGGAAAATGTTCTCTATGCCCATTGGTAAAATGTGTAGAATTGCATGAAATCAACTCCAAAATGTTTTTATATTCTCTCCACTTTCAAGAGGGGGGCTGCTAAAATCTTCTAGCAATGTGGACCCCTCATGATGAGTTCAGATTGTTGGTGGCCCCCATACCCATCAAAGTTTCCCATCCCTGCTGTAATTAATTAAATATGTATAAATAAACATAAACTGGTGGTAAAGTCCTCCTCCATAGCTGAGCTTGTTTATCTGTAGATATGGACTGACATGCTAAAGAAGCTATCGTCGTCACTGACACAGGATTTTCTGGGCGATTGAAAAGATTCAAAGTGGGATTCTGAACATCTAAGCTCCATCTCATACTGTGTTGAATTGTCTTCCTAGTACTTCCAGATCATCACAACTCATGCATGACCACTACATACATAGACACAGAAAAATATGTTTGGGGGTGGGGCTGAGAATGAAAACATTTTTTTCCCTCGCTACAGACATATCGGTCCGCTAATACAGGACTAGTAAAGGCCCAGTACACAACTTTTTTTATGAATTATAATTTGTTATTCTGATTTTCAGCACCCTCAGCTCTCCTGCCACCTACGGCTATGACAACATACAGTATATGTGGCTAGATGCTATATCCAGCTCTTCTGTTCATGTAGCCAATGAAATCTACTGTATGCATGCATAGTAAATTGATGCACATATTTACAACAGATTATCTCCCATGATAATGCATGGCTGTGTTCTTCACTTCTATACTCTTGACTTATACCTGCAGGTATTGTCCAGTCTTTTACACAGCACATTTCATTAAGTTAATGTGATTCAGCCGTCCATCAAATTCTTTGTATGTTTCTGTGTTTTCAGGGCAGGGCCCATGTATCTCTGCTTTAATACATATAGACAGTAGAAGATATATACCTAGCAGCACATATCAACTCCCTGAGCACACCCTGAGGAAGAGATTTCCTCTAAATCCACATGATCGTTTTTATAAAACCATGGCTACAACTGCCAAACTCACTCTGGGTTATACAGCCTCAGCCTGGCATCTCCAAGCCTCCCAGTCAATCAACATGTTCTTTCCTTCCTCAGCTCAGTGGATGTTGACACTTCAGTTCGCTGTTACCCACATACATTTTAGTCATTTAGCAGATGCTCTTATCCAGAGCGACTTACAGTAGTGAATGCATACATTTCATTTATTTCATACATTTTTTTTTCTCACCATACTGGCCCCCCGTGGGAATTGAACCCACAAACCTGGCGTTGCAAACACCATGCTCTACCCACTGAGCCACAGGGAAGGCTGTACAGCGGGAGCCTACGGTGTACAAACATTTAATTGGAACAGGAATAGTTTTAATTAAGTGGATCCTTTAGTGGAGGAAGGTGTTGGTTTTACAGCTTTGTAAAAATATAATCATTTAATAACTTATTTATCTGCATTATTTATCTGAAGAAGTCTGAAACGTCCTTATCCAGGACAGACGGAGAGAGACATTTCATATTCATCTGGCAGTTCAAAGGAGAGGACACATATGAATTCAAGCCCCCAGTCTCTGTGGTTTGGTGATCTATCCTCTATACTGCTAACAGTCTCTGTGGTTTGGTGATCTATCCTCCATACTGCTAATAGTCTCTGTGATTAGGTGATCTATCCTCTATACTGCTAATAGTCTCTGTGATTAGGTGATCTATCCTCTATACTGCTAATAGTCTCTGTAGTTAGGTGACCTATCCTCTATACTGCTAATAGTCTCTGTAGTTAGGTGCTCTATCCTCCATACTGCTAATAGTCTCTGTGATTAGGTGATCTATCCTCTATACTGCTAATAGTCTCTGTGATTAGGTGCTCTATCCTCTATACTGCTAACAGTCTCTGTGATTAGGTGCTCTATCCTCTATACTGCTAACAGTCTCTGTAGTTAGGTGCTCTATCCTCTATACTGCTAATAGTCTCTGTAGTTACATGCTCTATCCTCTATACTGCCACCAGTCTCTGTAGTTAGGTGCTCTATCCTCTATACTGCTAACAGTCTGTGGTTAGGTGCTCTATCCTCTATACTGCTAATAGTCTCTGTGATTAGGTGCTCTATCCTCTGTACTGCTAACAGCCTCTGTGATTAGGTTCTCTATCCTCTATTCTGCTAACAGTCTCTGTAGTTAGGTGCTCTAACCTCTATACTGCTAACAGTCTCTGTGGTTAGGTGCTCTATCCTCTATACTGCTAATAGTCTCTGTGATTAGGTGCTCTATCCTCTATACTGCTAACAGTCTCTGTGGTTTGGTGCTCTATCCTCTATACTGCTAATAGTCTCTGTGATTAGGTGCTCTATCCTCTATACTGCTAACAGTCTCTGTGGTTAGGTGCTCTATCCTCCATACTGCTAATAGTCTCTGTGATTAGGTGATCTATCCTCTATACTGCTAATAGTCTCTGTAGTTAGGTGCTCTATCCTCTATACTGCGAACAGTCTCTGTAGTTAGGTGATCTATCCTCTATACTGCTAATACTCTTTGTGATTAGGTGCTCTATCCTCTATACTGCTAATAGTCTCTGTAGTTATGTGCTCTATCCTCTATACTGCTAATAGTCTCTGTAGTTAGGTGATCTATCCTCTATACTGATAATAGTCTCTGTAGTTATGTGCTCTATCCTCTATACTGCTAATAGTCTCTGTAGTTAGGTGCTCTATCCTCTATACTGCTAATAGTCTCTGTGGTTTGGTGCTCTATCCTCCATACTGCTAATAGTCTCTGTGATTAGGTGATCTATCCTCTATACTGCTAATAGTCTCTGTGATTAGGTGCTCTATCCTCTATACTGCTAATAGTCTCTGTAGTTAGGTGCTCTATCCTCTATACTGCTAACAGTCTCTGTGATTAGGTGATCTATCCTCTATACTGCTAATAGTCTCTGTAGTTAGGTGCTCTATCCTCCATATTGCTAACAGTCTCTGTAGTTAGGTGCTCTATCCTCCATACTGCTAACAGTCTCTGTGATTAGTTGCTCTATCCTCTATACTGCTAATAGTCTCTGTGATTACATGCTCTATCCTCTATACTGCTAACAGTCTCTGTAGTTAGGTGCTCTATCCTCTATACTGCTAACAGTCTCTGTAGTTACGTGCTCTATCCTCTATACTGCTAACAGTCTCTGTACTTAGGTGCTCTATCCTCTATACTGCTAACAGTCTCTGTAGTTACGTGCTCTATCCTCTATACTGCCAACAGTCTCTGTAGTTAGGTGCTCTGTCCTCTATACTGCTAACAGTCTCTGTAGTTAGGTGCTCTATCCTCTATACTGCTAATAGTCTCTGTGGTTTGGTGCTCTATCCTCCATACTGCTAATAGTCTCGGTGATTAGGTGATCTATCCTCTATACTGCTAATAGTCTCTGTAGTTAGGTGCTCTATCCTCTATACTGCTAATAGTCTCTGTAGTTAGGTGATCTATCCTCTATACTGCTAATAGTCTCTGTGATTAGGTGCTCTATCCTCTATACTGTTAATAGTCTCTGTAGTTAGGTGCTCTATCCTCTATACAGCTAACAGTCTCTGTAGTTACGTGCTCTATCCTCTATACTGCTAACAGTCTCTGTAGTTAGGTGCTTTATCCTCTATACTGCTAACAGTCTCTGTAGTTACACGCTCTATCCTCTATACTGCCAACAGTCTCTGTAGTTAGTTGCTCTATCCTCTATACAGCTAACAGTCTCTGTAGTTAGGTGCTCTATCCTCTATACTGCCAACAGTCTCTGTAGTTAGGTGCTCTATCCTCAATACTGCTAACAGTCTCTGTAGTTAGGTGCTCTATCCTCTATACTGCTAACAGTCTCTGTAGTTAGGTGCTCTAACCTCTGTACTGCTAACAGTCTCTGTAGTTAGGTGCTCTATCCTCTATACTGCTAACAGTCTCTGTAGTTAGGTGCTCTATCCTCTATACTGCTAACAGTCTCTGTAGTTAGGTGCTCTAACCTCTATACTGCTAACAGTCTCTGTAGTTAGGTGCTCTATCCTCAATACTGTTAACAGTCTCTGTAGTTAGGTGCTCTATCCTCTGTACTGCAAACAGTGTGTGTTGAGTGTGTGGTGGCTATGTCACCTACTGTCATTCCAAATAGTGCTGAATGTCCATTACTAGCTTGCTGTGAGAGAAAAGAATATAGCAACGTGTCAGCCTGTTCTGTAGAGACAATATGACAGTATAGCAACAGAATGACAGACGACACAGACAGCCACAGCGTAATTGGGGATCCATCTGCAGAAAATACGAATAGCTGATCCCACATCTCCAATATGACAAAACAGTGCCTTTTTTCTGCCAGATTAGTGCAATCCATCATGGAGGAGGCCTGATGATAAAACCCAAATGTCTCCCAATGGATACTGGGCTGGGAGCTGAATACGATGGGTAATGTCCGCTTTCACTGAATTCAGAAAAATTTGATTGGATCAAGTGAATAAATAGGTGAACAGAAAGGGCTGAGTCAGGAATAACTGGGAACAAATGCAGAAATAGATTAAAATACATCTCCCTCAGCCAGATCGTACTCACACACCACAGGTGGTTGGTGGCACCTTAATTGGGGAGGAAGGGCTTGTGGTAGTGGCTGGAGCGGAATCGGTGGAATGGCATCAAATACATCAAACACATGGTTTGATGCCATTCCGTTAGCGCCGTTCCAGACATTATTATGAGCCGTTCTCCCCTCAGCAGCCTCCATTGTCACACATACACACAAACACTCACACAGGGACAGAGGGAGTGGGCGCTGGGTGGAAGGACTGATGTTAAATGTGATTAACTTAGCGCCAAGCGTGTGTGAGTTTGTGGCTCTGCTACGGTAGGGCCAGCTAGGCCAACAGTAGTCAGCTGGGGAGTGAAGGAGTCTGTCAGTAATGGACTGGCAGTAATGGCTTTAAATGACCCAGAATCATCCTATCAACAGATTATCAGCTCTGCCTGTGTGTGTATGTATGTGTGTGTGGGAGTATGTGTGTGTAGGGGTTGGCAGTGACCCCTCAAACGCCTCCAAAGGCACCCAATAACTGGATGAAGATTGATCTTGTTAAGAGTGACAAATGGAGGAGCGGCAGGAACCTTTGGAGCATTTCAATCCTATAGCGCACTCTGCTGTGTCCCAAATAGCACCCTATTCCCTATATATTGCACTACTTTTCACCGGAGCTCAGGCTTGGTTCTAAAGTAGTGCACTATATAGAGCAGGAGGCAGGGGTCAAGTGGGGTAAGGAACTGCAGGGGGTCCGCGGCCAGATCTCTCTCTCTCTCTCTCTCTCTCTGTATATATATATATATATATATATATATACACTGCTCAAAAAAATAAAGGGAACACTTAAACAACACAATGTAACTCCAAGTCAATCACACTTCTGTGAAATCAAACTGTCCACTTAGGAAGCAACAATGATTGACAATACATTTCACATGCTGTTGTGCAAATGGAATAGACAACAGGTGGAAATTATAGGCAATTAGCAAGACACCCCCAATAAAAGAGTGGTTCTGCAGGTGGGGACCACAGACCACTTCTCAGTTCCTATGCTTCCTGGCTGATGTTTTGGTCACTTTTGAATGCTGGCGGTGCTTTCACTCTAGTGGTAGCATGAGATGGAGTCTACAACCCACACAAGTGGCTCAGGTAGTGCAGCTCATCCAGGATGGCACATCAATGCGAGCTGTGGCAAGAAGGTTTGCTGTGTCTGTCAGCGTAGTGTCCAGAGCATGGAGGCGCTACCAGAAGACAGGCCAGTACATCAGGAGACGTGGAGGAGGCCGTAGGAGGGAAACAACCCAGCAGCAGGACCGCTACCTCCGCCTTTGTGCAAGGAGGAGCAGGAGAAGCACTGCCAGAGCCCTGCAAAATGACCTCCAGCAGGCCACAAATGTGCATGTGTCTGCTCAAACGGTCAGAAACAGACTCCATGAGGGTGGTATGAGGGCCCGACGTCCACAGGTGGGGGTTGTGCTTACAGCCCAACACCGTGCAGGACGTTTGGCATTTGCCAGAGAACACCAAGATTGACAAATTCGCCACTGGCGCCCTGTGCTCTTCACAGATGAAAGCAGGTTCACACTGAGCACGTGACAGACGTGACAGAGTCTGGAGATGCTGTGGAGAACGTTCTGCTGCCTGCAACATCCTCCAGCATGACCGGTTTGGCGGTGGGTCAGTCATGGTGTGGGGTGGCATTTCTTTGGGGGGCCACACAGCCCTCCATGTGCTCGCCAGAGGTAGCCTGACTGCCATTAGGTACCGAGATGAGATCCTTAGACCCCTTGTGAGACCATATGCTGGTGCGGTTGGCCCTGGGTTTCTCCTAATGCAAGACAATGCCAGACCTCATGTGGCTGGAGTGTGTCAGCAGTTCCTGCAAGAGGAAGGCATTGATGCTATGGACTGGCCCGCCCGTTCCCCAGACCTGAATCCAATTGAGCTCATCTGGGACATCATGTCTCGCTCCATCCACCAACGCCACGTTGCACCACAGACTGTCCAGGAGTTGGCGGATGCTTTAGTCCAGGTCTGGGAGGAGATCCCTCAGGAGACCATCCGCCACCTCATCAGGAGCATGCCCAGTCGTTGTAGGGAGGTCATACAGACACGTGGAGGCCACACACACTACTGAGCCTCATTTTGACTTGTTTTAAGGACATTACATCAAAGTTGGATCAGCCTGTAGTGTGGTTTTCCACTTTAATTTTGAGTGTGACTCCAAATCCAGACCTTCATGGGTTGATACATTGGATTTCCATTGATTATTTTTGTGTGATTTTGTTGTCAGCACATTCAACTATGTAAAGAAAAAAGTATTTAATAAGATTATTTCTTTCATTCAGATCTAGGATGTGTTGTTTAAGTGTTCCCTTTATTTTTTTGAGCAGTATATATATATATATATATGTACAGTTGAAGTCGGCAGTTTACATACACCGTAGCCAAATACATTTAAACTCAGTTTTTCACAATTCCTGACATTTAATCCTAGTAAAAATTCCCTGTCTTAGGTCAGTTAGGATCACCACTTTATTTTAAGAATGTGAAATGTCAGAACAATAGTAGAGAGAATGATTTATTTCAACTTGTATTTCTTTCATCACATTCCCAGTGGGTCAGACATTTACATACACTTGATTAGTATTTGTTAGCATTGCCTTTAAATTGTTTAACTTGGGTCAAATGTTTCGGGTAGCCTTCCACAAGCTTCCCACAATAAGTTGGGTGAGTTTTGGCCCATTCCTCCTGACAGAGCTGTTGTAACTGAGTCAGGTTTGTAGGCTTTCTTGCTCGCACACTCCTTTTCAGTTCTGCCGACAAATTTTCTATAGGATTGAGGTCAGGGCTTTATGATGGCCACTCCAGTACCTTTACTTTATTGTCCTTAAGCCATTTTGCCACAACTTTGGAAGTATTCTTGGGGTCATTGTCCATTTGGAAGACCCATTTGCGACCAAGCTTTAACTTCCTGACTGATGTCTTGAGATGTTGCGTCAATATATTCACATAATTTTCCTCCTCATGATGCCATCTGTTTTGTGAAGTGCACCAATCCCTCCTGCAGCAAAGCACCCACACAACATGATGCTGCCACCCCCGTGCTTCACAGTTGGGATGGTGTTCTTCAGCTTGCAAGCCTCCCCCTTTTTCCTCCAAACATAACGATGGTCATTATGGCCAAACCGTTCTATTTTTGTTTCATCAGACCAGAGGACATTTCTTAAAAAAGTACGATATTTTCCCTCATGTGCAGTTGCAAACCGTAGTCTGGCTTTTATATGTTGGTTTTGGAGCAGTGGCTTCTTCCTTGCTGAGTGGCCTTTCAGGTTATGTCGATATAGGACTCGTTTTACTGTGGATATAGATACTTTTGTACCTGTTTCCTCTAGTATCTTCAAAATGTCCTTTGCTGTTGTTCTGGGATTGATTTGCACCTTTCGCACCAAAGTACATTAATCTCTAGGAGACAGAACGCGTCTCCTTCCTGAGCGGTATGACGGCTGCGTGGTCCCATGGTGTTTATTTTTGCGTACTGATGAATGTGGTACCTTCAGGTGTTTGGAAATTGCTCCCAAGGATGAACCAGACTTGTGGAGGTCGATAATATTTCTTCTGAGGTCTTTGCTGATTTCTTTTGATTTTCCCATGATGTCAAGCAATTAGCCTATCAGAAGCTACTAAAGCCATGACATCATTTTCAGGAATTTTCCAAGCTGTTTAAAGGCACAGTCAACTTAGTGTATGTAAACTTCTGACACACTGGAATTGTTATTCAGTGAATTATAAGTGAAATAGTCTGTCTGTAAGGAATTGTTGGAAAAATTACTTGTTTCCTGCACAAAGTAGATGTCCTAACCGACTTGCCAAAACTATAGTTTGTTAACAAGAAATTTGTGGAGTGGTTGAAAAACGAGTTTTATGACTTCAACCTAATTGTATGTAAACCTCCGACTTCAACTGTATATATTTTTTTACATGACATTTTTATTATGAATATTACTAACAACAACAGATTAAACTGATTTTGGCCAAAGGGTCTGTGGAATAAGTTCAGAGGGTGTTATACAATACAATGTAATATCATGAATCTACAATATGTTCTTAACCCTGGGCAACATGGGCCTGGGAGGCTCACAGGGATATTGGTATCAACAGTATCCCTCCCCAATTTTTTTTTTTACTTATATGCCTTGTAATTTAAGCTTTAAAACAGCAAAGTTGTCTCTCTGTCTCATGGCAAAATGTGTAGAATTGCAGGATTTTAGCTTTAAAGCTGCAAAAATAAAATATATCTCTGCCGCATGACAAAATGTGTAGCATTGCAGAAGATTTGCTTGAAAACTACTAAATGTTCTCTCCCAGGGCCCAAGACTCGTTTCATCTGGCCATAAACTGTACTCCCAAAGTCATAGTACAGCTCCTTGTATGCTATTTTTTATCTCACTCGAGTTGTGTTCTGATCCCCCCCTCCCTCCCTCCCTCCCTCCCTCCCTCCCTCCCTCCCTCCCTCCCTCCACTAACGGGGATCCAGTGGCTGCTGTGGAATTAGTTTTGAGGCCGTTGGCTGAACTCATAGCTGCCACGCAACTCAGAATTACAGATACCAGAACAACAATATGCAAAAAAGATGTCAGGGTAAATGTTAGAGCACTAGAAATGTGAAGCAGCAACATCTGGATCAGGTGGTCCTGACTCCACACCTGCTCACTGCAGTCCCATTCAGGACCAGCTACACTGACGTTACAAAACAGCACAATGGCAGTTGGCAGGTAGCCTAGTGGTTAGAGCCTTGGGCTAGTAACCGAAAGGTTACTGGATTGAATCCCCAAGCTGACAAGGTAAAAATATGTTCTGCCCCTGAACAAGGCAGTTAACCCACTGTTCCCCGGTAGGCGGTCAGTATAATGAAGAATTTGTTCTTAACTTGCCTAGCACTGGCATTCTGCATGCTGGGTTAAGCACTTGTGTATTGTTGTTGGAGTCAATTTCAGCAACACGGAGGCTGTTCTCCAGGCTGGTTCAACCTACAGAGAGAGAACTGCCAGAATGTCAGGCCTTCCATCACCAGTCAGTGTGGCCTTTACAAACCAGACAGAAATGGCTACCACATGCTGGCGAGGCGATGCCAGCCACTACTGAAGTAAACAGGAATCAGACACAGAATATGAGGGAATGCGTTCTCAAAGGCTGTGCCAGATTACCTTGTTCAATTTACTCAATGAAATATGCAAAGCAGGAGGCAAACAACCATTACGACCACGACACAAACACTGCACAGTTTCCCTGAACGCTAACTCAAGGATGTACATCTGCACAGGTTCACAAACTGTGAATATTTGCAATCCCAGTGTGTACTCTCACACACACACGCACACGCACACACACACGCACGCACGCAGGCACACACACACACACACACACACACACACACACACACACACACACACACACACACACACACACACACTTCAGTGGCACGGCCCCAATCTTCTCGTTCTCCTCTCTGCACCAGCTGACATTGGTTATTTCTCTATATCATCAGCAGTCATCATGAAGTTCTCAATAACGGGATCTGATTGGACACAGATGGAGAGTAATAGATACAAACATATCCATCTGTTCCTCAATTCCATCCCTCCCTCCACTATGCCCTCCATCCCCATCATTCTCTCTTTCTGTAATTTCTCTAATAGTCAATCTGTTTAGTGGACAGCACACAATAAGGTACTGTACAGGCTAATTCTTCCCCATGATTTAGCCTAATGAGTGTGACTAAGTGAGGGTAGAAATCTATGGCTACCTGTATTTCACAGAAGAAACAGCCATATGCTTAGCAGTGCCAAGGGTTCTGTTGAGTCTTAACCATGGCTGTGTTTCAACAAGTCAGAAGGAGTGAAGAGTAAATGACTGTGATGATTCCTCTCTCCGGGGGAAATAACAAGAAATTGGTATGACTGAAAACAATGAACTCATCTCAAAGGCCGTAATCAATCACCACTGCCAGTCACACTCACACACAATCACTTTCTGAATTGTAATGGAACCATAATAACAAACAACCTATTGTAGCCTACAACCAGAACAGAGCAGAAAACTATTTAGGTAATTTATCCTATGGAGCGGCTGTAATTACATGGAAACAGCTTTATAAAGTAATAAACTAAGTTATACTTTGTTGTAGGCTAAGTGAACAAACTAAACAAACAAAAAATGAACATTATGTTCCAACCCAATGCAAGTCATTAAGCAGTGAAGCATAGTAATAAAACCTCCCAACGTTATTTCATAAAGAAATATCGGGGCTGTGGGACTGAGCGCCTAATAGCCATGAGTCACTGGGGTATAGATTGCGTGCTGGCAGGTGGTGTACCCGTCAGTGGCGCAGCAGCGGTGCTGTAACGGTTGGTATTTGCACGCCGCCTGCCATGCCTTTATCATCATCAGCAGGTGCGGCTGTGAGATTCCTCACAGTAACATTCATTATGTCACAGAGAAGAGCAGGCAAATCAAGAAAAATGGCTGCCCTGGGCGCTTAATGTGATGCATTTCAACAGAGTGAGGAGGGATGAATATGGAAAGAAAGCGATAGCCTAACTGGGCTGGGATTGTGTTTCTGGCCCCAGTGTATGTGGGAGAGGCAAATGCTGAGAGTTTTATGAATGATAATTCCGTATTAAAATAGAGGATGATTAATGATACTCCAAGCAGAAAGACATGGGGGGGGAGGTTGTTGCCCTCTCTGTAGGAATGTACTGTATGAGGGTGTATGAGGGTGTGTGAGTGTGTGTGCGTGTGCATGTACTGTATGTGTGCGTGTGTGCAGGGGCAAGTGCGTTTGCTTGTGTGTGGGTATATCTGTGTGTGGTTTTTTTAGGGTTTGCACTAGATGTGTGTGTATCATGTGTGTATTTGACTGGGCCTTGATTTATTGGAGTGTGAAATATTAACAGGGAAGAGAAACTGATTTGGGGTGAAAAAGATCTAAGTACATTCCCTCATTCATATTTCAACAACTTTCCTATCCCTGAAAACGGCCTTGGAAAACTAGCATCCTAATGCTATGGATTAGTGTGGCAGAGCATGCCTGGGTAGTGCCTCACTCTCATCCTAATGCTAGGGAACAGAGTGGCAGAGAGCTAACATTTGCTAAGCTTTTCTCCTTCTCCTCTAAATCGACACTTAACTGGACTGAATGAGGACAATGCCATACCCTCTGGCTTGGTCTTAATCAACACACAGGCCGGGCCCTGGGATTCAGACAGTCCACTCTATATCTGCCACTCTCTCACACCATCTGCTGCAATTCCCTACAGAGAAGACCAGCAACACCCACAGATACAGAGCCATATGAATATCACTTTAAAAGCATATTAGCAGGCTTTTCACTGGCTCTGTTACATGGGTGGTAAAAGGCAGAAAAGCCATTATGCTGTAACTTCAGACCTCACATAATAAGACAAAGAGCTCCACACTGTCAGTTCATTGAGTTTAGTTAAAGGAGGAAAACCAGGTGAGTCATGCTTTCATAAAGAACCTCCATCTTCCTCTAATCAACTCCAGGTGGACACTGACCATACAATAGGATTGTGGCTTGCATCTTGAAAACAAACTGACCTGTTAAGGTATAGGGGGCAGTATTTTCACAGCCGGATGAAAAACGTACCCAAATTAAACTGCCTACTACTCGGGCCCAGAAACTAGAATATGCATATTATTAGTAGATTCCGATAGAAAACATTCTGACGTTTCTAAAACGGTTTGAATGAGGTCTGTGAGTATAACAGAACTCATATGGCAGGCAAAAACCTGAGAAAAATCCAACCAGGAAGTGGGAAATCTGAGAGTTGTAGTTCTTCTTTTGAATCCCTATCGAAACTACAGTGTCTGTGGGGTCACGTTGCACTTCCTAAGGCTTCCATTGGCTGTCAACAGCCTTTAGAAAGTTTTTTCCTCCTTCTCCTGTTACTGGGCAGAGAATAGTAGCTCAGTCAATGAGTGGACTGCCTGAGGACAAAGGGCTTGGTGATGAGCAAGCCCGTGAGGGCGCCGTTCCTTCTTTTTCTCCTGGAATTAATACGCTATTGTCCGGTTGGAATATTATCACATTTTTACGTTAAAAATTCCCTAAAGATTGATTGTAAACAATGTTTGACATGTTTCTACGAACGGTAATGGAACATTTTGACTTTTCGTGTCTCGAATTACGCTCGCGCATTGTGCCTTTGGATAGTGATCTGAACGCACGAACAAAACGGAGGTATTTGGACATAAATATGGAGTTTATCGAACAAAAATAAAATTTCTTGTGGAAGTAGCAGTCCTGGGAGTGCATTCTGATGAAGATCAGCAAAGGTAAGAGAATATTTATAATACTAATTCTGAGTTTAGTTGACCCCAGAACTTGGCGGGTATCTGTATAGCTTGCTTTGATGGCGAGCTATGTACTCAGAATATTGAACAATGTGCGTTCTCCGTAAAGCTATTTTAAAATCTGACACAGCGGTTGCATCAAGGAGTAGTGTATCTATAATTCTTTAAATAATTGTTATATATTTTGTCAACGTTTATGATGAGTATTTTTGTAAATTGATGTGCTCATTCACCCGGATGTTTTGGTGCGAATACATTTTCTGAACATCACGCGCCAATGTAAAATGCTGTTTTTGGATACAAATACGAACTTTATCGAACAAAACATACATGTATTGTGTAACATGATGTCCTAGGAGTGTCATCTGATGAAGATCGTCAAAGGTTAGTGCTTCATTTTAGCTGTATTTTGGGTTTTTGTGACACATCTCCTTGCTTGGAAAATGGCTGTGTGATTATTTTTGTCTATGTACTCTCCTAACATAATCTAATGTTTTGCTTTCGCTGTAAAGCCTTTTTGAAATCGGACAATGTGGTTACATTAAGGAGAAGTGTATCTTTAAAATGGTGTAAAATAGTCGTATGTTTGAGAAATTGACATTATTCGATTTTTGATGTTTTGTATTTCGCGCCCTGTTGTTCCATTGGATGTTGGGAGTGTGTCCCGCAGGTGGAACGGTCACGCTAGCGGAACGCCTGTCCTCAACAGGTTTTAAACTGAACATTTTCAACAAAAGAAAAGTTATAGTCTATCCAGCTGTGGTTGGTTGAGGGAGCCTGCATAACAGCCTGTCCTGAGATGCACTCATTATAACTACCCTTGCTTTGCAGTCTTATCTGAAAATGGATCCAAACATCCTGTGGTGTACTGCATTAGCATCGAATAGCCCCTGCGATATGCAACTTTTCAGGGACGTTAGGAACCAATATACACAGGCAGTTAGGAAAGCAAAGGCTAGCTTTTTCAAACAGAAATTTGCATCCTGAGCACAAACTCCAAAAAGTTCTGGGACACTGTAAAGTCCATGGAGAATAAGAACATCTCTTCCCAGCTGCCCACTGCACTGAGGCTAGGAAATAATGTCACTACCGATAAATCCACAATAATTTCAATAAGAATTTTTCTACGGCTGGCTATGCTTTCCACCTAGCTACCATTACCCCGGTCAACAGCTCTGCACCCCCACAGCAACTTGCCCAAGCCTCCCCATCGCTCCTTCACCCAAATCCAGATAGTTGTGTTCTGAAAGAGCTGCAAAATGTGGACCCCTACAAATCAGCTGGGCTAGACAATCTGGACCCTCTCTTTCTAAAATTATCTGCCGCAATTGTTGCAACCCGTATTACTAGCCTGTTCAACTTCTCTTTCGTATCGTCTGAGATCCCCAAAGATTGGAAATCTGCCGCGTTCATCCCCCACGTCAAAGGGGGAGACACTCGAGACCCAAACTGTTACAGACCAATATCCATCCTACCCTGCCTTTCTAAGGTATTCGAAAGCCAAGTTAACAAACAGATCACCGACCATTTCGATTCCCACCGTACCTTCTCCACTTTGCAATCTGATTTCCAAGCTGGTCATGGGTGCACCCTAGCAACGCTCAAGGTCCTAAATGATATCATAACCGCCATCGATAAAAGACAATACTGTGCAGCCGTATTCATCGACCTGGCCAAGGCTTTCGACTCTGTCAATCACCGCATTCTTATCGGCAGACTCAACAGCCTTGGTTTCTCAAATGCCTGCCTCACCTGGTTCACCAACTACTTCTCAGACAGAGTTCAGCGTGTCAAATCGGAGGGCCTATTGTCTGGACCTCTGTCAGTCTCTATGGGGGTGCCACAGGGTTCAATTCTCGGGCCGACTCTTTTCTCTGTATACATCAATTATGTCACTCTTGCTGCTGGTGATTCTCTGATCCACCTCTACGCAGATGGCACCATTCTGTATACTTCTGGCCCTTCTTTGGACACTGTGTTAACTAACCTCCAGACGTGCTTCAATGCCATACAACTCTCCTTCCGTGGCCTCAAACTGCTCTTAAATGCTAGGAAAACTAAATGCATGCTCTTCAACCGATCGCTGCCCGCACCCGTCTAGCATCACTACTCTGGACGGTTCTGACTTAAAATATGTGGACAACTACAAATACCTAGGTTAGACTGTAAACTCTCCTTCCAGACTCACATTAAGCATCTCCAATCCAAAATTAAATCTAGAATCGGCTTCCTATTTCGCAACAAAGCATCCGTCACTCATGCTGCCAAACATACCCTCGTAAAACTGACTATCCTACCGATCCTTGACTTCAGTGATGTCATTTACAAAATAGCCTCCAACACTCTACTCAGCAAATTGGATGCAGTCTATCACAATGCCATCCGTTTTGTCTCCAAAGCCCCATATACTACCCACCACTGCGACCTGTATGCTCTCATTGGCTGGCCCTCGCTTCATATTTGTCGCCAAACCCACTGGCTCCAGGTCATCTATAAGTCTTTCCTAGGTAAAGCCCCGCCTTATCTCAACTCACTGGTCACCATGGCAGCACCCACCCATAGCACATTCTCCAGCAGGTATATTTCACTGGTCACCCCCAAAGCCAATTCCTCCTTTGGCCGCCTTTCCTTCCAGTTCTCTGCTACCAATGACTGGAACGAATTGCAAAAATCACTGAAGCTGGAGACTCATATCTCCCTCACTACATGTAAGCATCAGCTGTCAGAGCAGCTTACAGATCATTGCACTTGTACATAGCCCATCTGTAAATAGCCCACCCAACTACCTCATCCCCATATTGTTATTTTTTTTTTTGCTCCTTTGCACACCAGTATCTCTACTTGCACATTCATCTTCTGCACATCTTTCACTCCAGTGTTTAATTGCTAAATTGAAATTATTTCACCACTATGGCCTATTTATTGTCTTACCTCCCTAATCTTACTTCATTTGCACACACTGTATATAGACTTTTCTATTGTGTTATTGACTGTACATTTGTTTATTCCATGTGTAACTCTGTGTTGTTGTTTGTGTCTCACTACTTTGCTTTATCTTGGCCAGGTCACAGTTGTAAATGAGAACTTGTTCTCAACTGGCCTACCTGGTTAAATAAAGGTGAAATAAAAAAAAATTAAAATGTAATCCTCCAATCAACTGTTAATAAGGATCGGACCGTTTTTTTCCATTTTCGCCTAAAATGTCATACCCAAATCTAATTGCTTGTAGCTCAGGCATTGAAGCAAGGATATGCATATTCTTGATACCCTTTGAAAGGAATCACTTTGAAGTTTGTGGAAATGTGAAATGAATGTAGGAGAATATAATGTACCATCATCTTTAAAATACAAGAGAAAGGCCATAATGTATTTTTCCAGCCCAGGCGCAATTTAGATTTTGTCCACTAGACAGCAGCAGTGTATGTGCAAAGTTTTAGACTGATAAAATGAACCATTGCATATCTTTTCAAAATGTTGTGTCAAGACAGCCCAAATGTGCCTAGTTGGTTTATTAATACATTTCCGAGTTCATAATTGTACACTCTCCTCAAACAATAGCATGGTATTCTTTCACTGTAATAGCTACTGTAAATTGGACAGTGTTCTCCTACGCGTTCTCCTGTCACCTTGTCCCTTCGCTTGTGGACTTTGCAGTGCACAACACATCAGCTGTCTGTGACCAGGCAAAAAAATCTTTCCAAACCAAACCATCATATCATAACCCCTAACCGCTACACACAAGTTACATCGTTGTCACCATATTAATGTCATAGTCTACATAGCTACTAGAACTAATGGGTTAGTAAACCCGTTATAATCATGGAGTACATTGTACAGTTAGCAGCAAGCAGTTTAACAGTTACACCGGCGGGCCCTGGTGGCAATAAATTAATCAAACCAACAGCTTACCTTCACTTGGAAGAGTTCCAGCGTTGGATAGCCATAGCCAGCTAGCTAACATAGCATCCGTCTCTCTTTGAGCCGGGTGTTTGAGTAGTATAAACTAGCTAGCTGCATTTGCTAGCTAAGTAAGTGAAAGTGTAAA
The DNA here is from genome assembly GCF_901001165.1 of Salmo trutta. Lineage (NCBI taxonomy): Eukaryota > Metazoa > Chordata > Actinopteri > Salmoniformes > Salmonidae > Salmo > Salmo trutta. The sequence goes on along the minus strand of NC_042988.1, from coordinate 25,678,491 downwards.
AAATACAACAAAATATATAGCTAGCTTTCTCACTTCTCCATTTTTGAAGAATTGAATTTGTTCAAAACTGTTCAACTATTGTCTTTCTCTCTCTTTGAGTCAACTACTCACCATATTTCATGCACTGCAGTGCTAGCTAGCTGTAGCTTATGCTTTCAGTACTAGATTCATTCTGTGATCCTTTGATTGGGTGGTAAACATGTCAGTTAATGCTGCAAGAGCTCTGATAGGTTGGAGGACGTCCTCCACGAGCCTCCTAGGTTTTGTATTGAAGTCAATGTACCTAGAGCAGGAAGGAAACTAGCTGAAACTCTGCCTACATCATGGTGCTACCCTACAGAGTTCTGTTGAGGCTACTGTAGACCTTCATTGTAAAACAGTATGTTTTCATCAACTATTTGGTGAGATAAAAATATAAATGCAAAATGTAAAGTGTTGGCCCCATGTTTCATGAATTGAAATAAAAGATTTCCCTCATGGTTTGAGGGAGCGTGCAATTGGCATACTGACTGCAGGAATGTCCACCAGAGCTGTTGCCAGATAATTTAACCTGTTGGGGATAGGGGGCAGTATTTGCACGGCCGGATAAAAAACGTACCCAATTTAATCTGGTTATTACTACTGCCCAGAAACTAGAATATGCATATAATTATTAGCTTTGGATAGAAAACACCCTAAAGTTTCTAAAACTGTTTGAATGGTGTCTGTGAGTATAACAGAACTCATATGGCAGGCAAAAATCTGAGAAGATTCCTTACAGGAAGTGGCCTGTCTGACCATTTCTTGGGTTTCTACACTCTCTTTATTGAAAACTGAGGATCTCTGCTGTAACGTGACACTTCCTACGGCTCCCATAGACTCTCAGAAGGCGGCAAACCGGTGAATGATGTCTTTGGAGCCCCTGGCTGAAAAACATTAGCGCATTTGGATAGTGGTCGATCAGAGGACAATGAGACTGAGACACGTGCACGAGGCGACACCATGTTTTTATTTTTTTTGAATGTAAACAGGGTTTCCCGGTCGGAATATTATCGCTTTTTTACGAGAAAAATCGCATAAAAATTGATTTTAAACAGCGGTTGACATGCATCGAAGTACGGTAATGGAATATTTAGACATTTTTTGTCACGAAACGCGTCGGGCGCGTCACCCTTCGTCACCCTTCGATAGTGTCTTGAACGCACGAACAAAACAGAGGATATTTGAACATAACTATGGATTATTTTGAACCAAACCAACATTTGTTATTGAAGTAGAAGTCCTGGGAGTGCATTCTGACGAAGAACAGCAAAGGTAATCCAATTTTTCTTATAGTAAATCTGACTTTGGTGAGGGCTAAACTTGGTGGGTGTCTAAATAGCTAGCCCGTGATGGCTGGGCTATCTACTCAGAATATTGCAAAATGTGCTTTCACAGAAAAGCTATTTTAAAATCGGACATAGCGATTGCATAAAGGAGTTCTGTATCTATAATTCTTAAAATAATTGTTATGTTTTTTGTGAACGTTTATCGTGAGTAATTTAGTAAATTCACTAGAAGTTTGAGGTGGGTATGCTAGTTCTGAACGTCACATGCTAATGTAAAAAGCTGGTTTTTGATATAAATATGAACTTGATTGAACAAAACATGCATGTATTGTATAACATAATGTCCTAGGATTGTCATCTGATGAAGATCATCAAAGGTTAGTGCTGCATTTAGCTGTGGTTTGGGTTTATGTGACATTATATGCTAGCTTGAAAAATGGGTGTCTGATTATTTCTGGCTGGGTACTCTGCTGACATAATCTAATGTTTTGCTTTCGTTGTAAAGCTTGTAAAATGGTGTAAAATAGCCATATGTTTGAGAAATTGAAGTAATAGCATTTCTAAGGTATTTGAATAACGCGCCATGGGATTCCACTGGCTGTTGAGTAGGTGGGACGATTTCGTCCCACCTACCCTAGAGAGGTTAATGTTAATTTCTCTACCATTAGCCGCCTCCCATGTTGTTTTAGAGAATTTGTCAGTATGTCTAACCGGCCTCACAACCGCAAGCGGTTTGCTGATGTCAACGTTGTGAACAAAGTTCCCCATGGTGTCGGTGGGGTTATGGTATGAGCAGGCATAAGCTACACACAACGAACAGTTGAATGTGCTGACAAAAAAATCACACAAAAATAATCAATGGAAATCTAATTTATCAACCCATGGAGGTCTGGATTTGGAGTCACACTCAAAATTAAAGTGGAAAACCACACTACAGGCTGATCCAACTTTGATGTAATGTCCTTAAAACAAGTCCAAATGAGGCTCAGTAGTGTGTGTGGCCTCCACGTGCCTGTATGACCTCCCTACAACGCCTGGGCATGCTCCTGATGAGGTGGCGGATGGTCTCCTGAGGGATCTCCTCGCAGACCTGGACTAAAGCATCCGCCAACTCCTGGACAGTCTGTGGTGCAACATGGCGTTGGTGGATGGAGCGAGACATGATGTCCCAGATGTGCTCAATTGGATTCAGGTCTGGGGAACGGGCGGGCCAGTCCATAGCATCAATGCCTTCCTCTTGCAGGAACTGCTGACACACTCCAGCCACATGAGGTCTAGCATTGTCTTGCATTAGGAGGAACCCAGGGCCAACCGCAACAGCATATGGTCTCACAAGGGGTCTGAGGATCTCATCTCGGTACCTAATGGCAGTCAGGCTACCTCTGGCGAGCACATGGAGGGCTGTGCGGCCCCCCAAAGAAATGCCACCCCACACTATGACTGACCCACCGCCAAACCGGTCATGCTGGAGGATGTTGCAGGCAGCAGAACGTTCTCCACGGCGTCTCCAGACTCTGTCACGTCTGTCATGTGCTCAGTGTGAACCTGCTTTCATCTGTGAAGAGCACAGGGCGCCAGTGGCGAATTTGCCAATCTTGGTGTTCTCTGGTAAATGCCAAACGTCCTGCACGGTGTTGGGCTGTAAGCACAACCCCCACCTGTGGACGTCGGGCCCTCATACCACCCTCATGGAGTCTGTTTCTGACCGTTTGAGCAGACACATGCACATTTGTGGCCTGCTGGAGGTCATTTTGCAGGGCTCTGGCAGTGCTCCTCCTGCTCCTCCTTGCACAAAGGCGGAGGTAGCGGTCCTGCTGCTGGGTTGTTGCCCTCCTACGGCCTCCTCCACGTCTCCTGATGTACTGGCCTGTCTCCTGGTAGCGCCTCCATGCTCTGGACACTACGCTGACAGACACAGCAAACCTTCTTGGCACAGCTCGCATTGATGTGCCATCCTGGATGAGCTGCACTACCTGAGCCACTTGTGTGGGTTGTAGACTCCGTCTCATGCTACCACTAGAGTGAAAGCACCGCCAGCATTCAAAAGTGAGCAAAACATCAGCCAGGAAGCATAGGAACTGAGATGTGGTCTGTGGTTCCCACCTGCAGAACTACTCCTTTATTGGGGGTGTCTTGCTAATTGCCTATAATTTCCACTTGTTGTCTATTCCATTTGCACAACAGCATGTGAAATTTATTGTAAATCAGTGTTGCTTCCTAAGTGGACAGTTTGATTTCACAGAAGTGTGATTGACTTGGAGTTACATTGTGTTGTTTAAGTGTTCCCTTTATTTTTTTGAGCAGTGTATTTCACATTGTTGCATATTGCGTTAATATTTTTGTTCAGTATAGTATAGTTTTATCTAAAAATGATAACTTTTTTAATGTTTCATTATTTTTAGGAACTTCGCTGAGGAGGATGGTCCTCCCCTTCTTCCTCTGAGGAGCCTCCACTGGTTCACTGTCTGGGCAGGTGAGACTCCTAGGCAAGGTAACCTACTGTAGGAACAGGTCTGATCTGACTTATAAAGGCATTTGGCCTAATGCCAAATGCCTCCTCTCCCTGGACAGTATTGGGCATCGATGAGATACAGGGAGAGAGGAGAGAGCAAAATAGAGAAAGAGAGATAATACTAAGTGAGGAGAGAGACAGAGAGAAAGAGAGAGAAGAAAGGTTAAATAAAGAGAGAGAGTGTGTTCTATATTCAAACTACCACATCGACCCAACTAGAACAACACAGGTCCACGCAGGGAATTTTGAGCCAGGAGGTAGAGAACCATTGATTTTTCCCCCAGAGCAAAGAACAAATGTTATTTGTCACATGCGCCGAATACGACAAGGGTAGACCTTACAGTGAAATGCTTACTTACAAGCCCTTAACCAAAAATGCAGTTTTAAGAAAAATAAGTGTTGAGAAAGCATTTACTAAAATAAACTGAAGTAAACAATTTCAAAATTAAAAAGCAAATAGTCTGGGTAGCCAATTGATTAGCTGTTCAGAAGTCTTATGGCTTGGGGGTAGAATCTATTAAGAAGCCTTTTGGACCTAGACTTGGTGCTCCGGTACCGCTTGCCGTGCGGTAGCAGAGAGAATAGTTTATGACTAGGGTGGCTGGAGTCTTCGGCAATTTCTAGGGCCTTCCGCTGACACCGCCTGGTATAAAGGTCCTGGATGGCAGGAAGCTTGGCTCCAGGGATGTACTGGGCCTTACGCACTACCCTTTGTTACACAGAGCGGGTATCTGCAATGGTTTATTAGAAACAATACAAACAGTGTGGCTGCTTTCAAGTGCACTTTTTGTAAGGCTACACACAACTTGGGGAGGATGGACCCTTCTATTTAAATGGCACATGAAGTACAAAGCGCAAAGGTTGGATGAGTGCATATACTGCTTTCTTCAGACCTGGCTGGAGAGAACATTGTCTTGTACTTAACAGTAGTGTGTTCAAAGTCAAACCATGATGACGGTAAGTGGGCACAAAGACATGTTTTTCATACCCAGAGGTCCATGGCAGTGTGTGTGTGTGTGTGTGTGTGTGTGTGTGTGTGTGTGTGTGTGTGTGTGTGTGTGTGTGTGTGTGTGTGTGTGTGTGTGTGTGTGTGTGGTCTGCATGAGGGAGGACAGTTTCTGACAGAGGGATCAGTCAGAGACAGTGTGTGGTAAACAGAGGAAGGAGGAGGAGTGTAAATAAAGGAGCTTGGGGAGCGGTCCCTATCCCCACGTTAGAGAGGTCAATCACCCACCAAGTTGCAGGCTAATTGACTCTTAATTAGCATGTGTTCTCTCCTCACAGTGTATGTGTGTGTTCATACCAAATGCTTCTATTATTTTTGCAGCAGAGCTAACACAGACTGTCTAATCAAAGGCAACAGTTACCTGTCCTTCACGGGTGTCTGGATGAGGCAATCAACTCTAATCTATTCCTTCACTGGAATACTAACAGCTCTAGCCAGAAGCATCTCCTTCACTGGAACAGTAACAACTCAAACCTGTAGCATCTCCTTCACTGGAATATTAACAACTCTAACCAGCAGCATCTCCTTCACTGGAATATTAACAACTCTAACCTGTAGCATCTCCTTCACTGGAACACTAACAACTATAACCTGTAGATTCTCCTTCACTGGAACAGTAACAACTCAAACATGTAGCATCTCCTTCACTGGAATATTAACAACTCTAACCAGCAGCATCTCCTTCACTGGAACACTAACAACTCTAACCTGTAGCATCTCCTTCACTGGAATATTAACAACTCTAACCTGTAGCATCTCCTTCACTGGAACACTAACAACTCTAACCAGCAGCATCTCCTTCACTGGAATATTAACAACTCTAACCTGTAGCATCTCCTTCACTGGAATATTAACAACTCTAACATGTAGCATCTCCTTCACTGGAACACCAACAACTCTAACCTGTAGCATCTCCACTGGAACACTAACAACTCTAACCTGTAGCATCTCCTTCACTGGAATACTAACAACTCTAACCTGTAGCATCTCCTTCACTGGAATATTAACAACTCTAACATGTAGCATCTCCTTCACTGGAACACCAACAACACTAACCTGTAGCATCTCCTTCACTGGAACACTAACAACTCTAACCTGTAGCATCTCCTTCACTGGAATACTAAGAACTCTAACCTGTAGCATCTCCTTCACTGGAATATTAACAACTCTAACCCGTAGCATCTCCTTCACTGGAATACTAACAACTCTAACCTGTAGCATGTCCTTCACTGGAATACTAACAACTCTAACCAGCAGCATCTCCTTCACTGGAATACTAACAACTCTAACCAGCAGCATCTCCTTCACTGGAATACTAACAACTCTAACCTGTAGCATCTCCTTCACTGGAATATTAACAACTCTAACCTGTAGCATCTCCTTCACTGGAATATTAACAACTCTAACCTGTAGCATCTCCTTCACTGGAACACTAACAACTCTAACCTGTAGCATGTCCTTCACTGGAACACTAACAACTCTAACCAGCAGCATTTCCTTCACTGGAACACTAACAACTCTAACCTGTAGCATCTCCTTCACTGGAATATTAACAACTCTAACTAGCAGCATCTCCTTCACTGGAATACTAACAACTCTAACCTGTAGCATCTCCTTCACTGGAATATTAACAACTCTAACCAGCAGCATCTCCTTCACTGGAATACTAACAACTCTAACCTGTAGCATCTCCTTCACTGGAACACTAACAACTCAAACCTGTAGCATCTCCTTCACTGGAATATTAACAACTCTAACCAGCAGCAACTCCTTCACTGGAATACTAACAACTATAACCTGTAGCATCTCCTTCACTGGAATATTAACAACTCTAACCTGTAGCATCTCCTTCACTGGAACACTAACAACTCTAACCTGTAGCATCTCCTTCACTGGAATATTAAGAACTCTAACCTATAGCATCTCCTTCACTGGAACACTAACAACCCTAACCAGTAGCATGTCCTTCACTGGAACAGTAACAACTCTAACCAGCAGCATCTCCTTCACTGGAATACTAACAGCTCTAACCTGTAGCATCTCCTTCACTGGAACAGTAACAACTCAAACCAGCAGCAACTCCTTCACTGGAATACTAACAGCTCTAACCTGTAGCATCTCCTTCACTGGAACAGTAACAACTCAAACCTGTAGCATCTCCTTCACTGGAATATTAACAACTCTAACCAGCAGCATCTCCTTCACTGGAACACCAACAACTCTAACCTGTAGCATCTCCTTCACTGGAACACTAACAACTATAATCTGTAGCATCTCCTTCACTGGAATATTAACAACTCTAACCTGTAGCATCCCTTCACTGGAATATTAACAACTCTAACCAGCAGCATCTCCTTCACTGGAACACCAACAACTCTAACCTGTAGCATCTCCTTCACTGGAATATTAACAACTCTAACCTGTAGCATCTCCTTCACTGGAACACTAACAACTCTAACCTGTAGCATGTCCTTCACTGGAACACTAACAACTCTAACCAGCAGCATTTCCTTCACTGGAACACTAACAACTCTAACCTGTAGCATCTCCTTCACTGGAATATTAACAACTCTAACTAGCAGCATCTCCTTCACTGGAATACTAACAACTCTAACCTGTAGCATCTCCTTCACTGGAATATTAACAACTCTAACCAGCAGCATCTCCTTCACTGGAATACTAACAACTCTAACCTATAGCATCTCCTTCACTGGAACACTAACAACCCTAACCAGTAGCATGTCCTTCACTGGAACAGTAACAACTCTAACCAGCAGCATCTCCTTCACTGGAATACTAACAGCTCTAACCTGTAGCATCTCCTTCACTGGAACAGTAACAACTCAAACCAGCAGCAACTCCTTCACTGGAATACTAACAGCTCTAACCTGTAGCATCTCCTTCACTGGAACAGTAACAACTCAAACCTGTAGCATCTCCTTCACTGGAATATTAACAACTCTAACCAGCAGCATCTCCTTCACTGGAACACCAACAACTCTAACCTGTAGCATCTCCTTCACTGGAACACTAACAACTATAATCTGTAGCATCTCCTTCACTGGAATATTAACAACTCTAACCTGTAGCATCCCTTCACTGGAATATTAACAACTCTAACCAGCAGCATCTCCTTCACTGGAACACCAACAACTCTAACCTGTAGCATCTCCTTCACTGGAACACTAACAACTATAATCTGTAGCATCTCCTTCATTGGAATATTAACAACTCTAACCTGTAGCATCTCCTTCACTAGAATACTAACTACTCTAACCTGTAGCATCTCCTTCCCTGGAATACCAACAACTCTAACCTGTTGCATGTCCTTCACTGGAATATTAACAACTCTAACCTGTAGCATCTCCTTCACTGGAATACCAACAACTCTAACCAGCAGCAACTCCTTCACTGGAATACTAACAGCTCTAACCTGTAGCATCTCCTTCACTGGAACAGTAACAACTCAAACATGTAGCATCTCCTTCACTGGAATATTAACAACTCTAACCAGCAGCAACTCCTTCACTGGAATATTAACAACTCTAACCAGCAGCATCTCCTTCACTGGAATACTAACAATTCTAACCTGTAGCATCTCCTTCACTGGAACACTAACAACTCAAACCTGTAGCATCTCCTTCACTGGAATATTAACAACTCTAACCAGCAGCAACTCCTTCACTGGAATACTAACAACTATAACCTGTAGCATCTCCTTCACTGGAATATTAACAACTCTAACCTGTAGCATCTCCTTCACTGGAACACTAACAACTCTAACCTGTAGCATCTCCTTCACTGGAATATTAAGAACTCTAACCTGTAGCATCTCCTTCACTGGAACACTAACAACCCTAACCAGTAGCATGTCCTTCACTGGAACAGTAACAACTCTAACCAGCAGCATCTCCTTCACTGGAATACTAACAGCTCTAAATTGTAGCATCTCCTTCACTGGAACAGTAACAACTCAAACCTGTAGCATCTCCTTCACTGGAATATTAACAACTCTAACCAGCAGCAACTCCTTCACTGGAATACTAACAGCTCTAACCTGTAGCATCTCCTTCACTGGAACAGTAACAACTCAAACCTGTAGCATCTCCTTCACTGGAATATTAACAACTCTAACCTGTAGCATCTCCTTCACTGGAACACTAACAACTATAATCTGTAGCATCTCCTTCACTGGAATATTAACAACTCTAACCTGTAGCATCTCCTTCACTAGAATACTAACTACTCTAACCTGTAGCATCTCCTTCCCTGGAATACCAACAACTCTAACCTGTTGCATGTCCTTCACTGGAATATTAACAACTCTAACCTGTAGCATCTCCTTCACTGGAATACCAACAACTCTAACCTGTAGCATCTCCTTCACTGGAATACTAACAACTCTAACCTGTTGCATGTCCTTCACTGGAATATTAACAACTCTAACCTGTAGCATATCTTTCACTGGAATACTAACAACTCTAACCTGTAGCATCCCTTCACTGGAATACTAACAACTCTAACCTGTAGCATGTCCTTCACTGGAATACCAACAACTCTGACCTGTAGCATCTCCTTTACTGGAACACTAACAACTCTAACCTGTAGCATCTCCTTCATTGGAATATTAACAACTCTAACCTGTAGCATCTCCTTCACTGGAACACTAACAACTCTAACCTGTAGCATCTCCTTTACTGGAACACTAACAACTCTAACCTGTAGCATGTCCTTCACTGGAATATTAACAACTCTAACCTGTAGCATCTCCTTCACTGGAACAGTAACAAACTCTAACCAGCAGCATCTCCTTCACTGGAATACTAACAGCTCTAACCTGTAGCATCTCCTTCACTGGAACAGTAACAACTCTAACCAGCAGCATTTCCTTCACTGGAACACTAACAACTCTAACCTGTAGCATCTCCTTCACTGGAATATTAACAACTCTAACTAGCAGCATCTCCTTCACTGGAATACTAACAACTCTAACCTGTAGCATCTCCTTCACTGGAATATTAACAACTCTAACCAGCAGCATCTCCTTCACTGGAATACTAACAACTCTAACCTATAGCATCTCCTTCACTGGAACACTAACAACCCTAACCAGTAGCATGTCCTTCACTGGAACAGTAACAACTCTAACCAGCAGCATCTCCTTCACTGGAATACTAACAGCTCTAACCTGTAGCATCTCCTTCACTGGAACAGTAACAACTCAAACCAGCAGCAACTCCTTCACTGGAATACTAACAGCTCTAACCTGTAGCATCTCCTTCACTGGAACAGTAACAACTCAAACCTGTAGCATCTCCTTCACTGGAATATTAACAACTCTAACCAGCAGCATCTCCTTCACTGGAACACCAACAACTCTAACCTGTAGCATCTCCTTCACTGGAACACTAACAACTATAATCTGTAGCATCTCCTTCACTGGAATATTAACAACTCTAACCTGTAGCATCCCTTCACTGGAATATTAACAACTCTAACCAGCAGCATCTCCTTCACTGGAACACCAACAACTCTAACCTGTAGCATCTCCTTCACTGGAACACTAACAACTATAATCTGTAGCATCTCCTTCATTGGAATATTAACAACTCTAACCTGTAGCATCTCCTTCACTAGAATACTAACTACTCTAACCTGTAGCATCTCCTTCCCTGGAATACCAACAACTCTAACCTGTTGCATGTCCTTCACTGGAATATTAACAACTCTAACCTGTAGCATCTCCTTCACTGGAATACCAACAACTCTAACCAGCAGCAACTCCTTCACTGGAATACTAACAGCTCTAACCTGTAGCATCTCCTTCACTGGAACAGTAACAACTCAAACATGTAGCATCTCCTTCACTGGAATATTAACAACTCTAACCAGCAGCAACTCCTTCACTGGAATATTAACAACTCTAACCAGCAGCATCTCCTTCACTGGAATACTAACAATTCTAACCTGTAGCATCTCCTTCACTGGAACACTAACAACTCAAACCTGTAGCATCTCCTTCACTGGAATATTAACAACTCTAACCAGCAGCAACTCCTTCACTGGAATACTAACAACTATAACCTGTAGCATCTCCTTCACTGGAATATTAACAACTCTAACCTGTAGCATCTCCTTCACTGGAACACTAACAACTCTAACCTGTAGCATCTCCTTCACTGGAATATTAAGAACTCTAACCTGTAGCATCTCCTTCACTGGAACACTAACAACCCTAACCAGTAGCATGTCCTTCACTGGAACAGTAACAACTCTAACCAGCAGCATCTCCTTCACTGGAATACTAACAGCTCTAAATTGTAGCATCTCCTTCACTGGAACAGTAACAACTCAAACCTGTAGCATCTCCTTCACTGGAATATTAACAACTCTAACCAGCAGCAACTCCTTCACTGGAATACTAACAGCTCTAACCTGTAGCATCTCCTTCACTGGAACAGTAACAACTCAAACCTGTAGCATCTCCTTCACTGGAATATTAACAACTCTAACCAGCAGCATCTCCTTCACTGGAACACTAACAACTATAATCTGTAGCATCTCCTTCACTGGAATATTAACAACTCTAACCTGTAGCATCTCCTTCACTAGAATACTAACTACTCTAACCTGTAGCATCTCCTTCCCTGGAATACCAACAACTCTAACCTGTTGCATGTCCTTCACTGGAATATTAACAACTCTAACCTGTAGCATCTCCTTCACTGGAATACCAACAACTCTAACCTGTAGCATCTCCTTCACTGGAATACTAACAACTCTAACCTGTTGCATGTCCTTCACTGGAATATTAACAACTCTAACCTGTAGCATATCTTTCACTGGAATACTAACAACTCTAACCTGTAGCATCCCTTCACTGGAATACTAACAACTCTAACCTGTAGCATGTCCTTCACTGGAATACCAACAACTCTGACCTGTAGCATCTCCTTTACTGGAACACTAACAACTCTAACCTGTAGCATCTCCTTCATTGGAATATTAACAACTCTAACCTGTAGCATCTCCTTCACTGGAACACTAACAACTCTAACCTGTAGCATCTCCTTTACTGGAACACTAACAACTCTAACCTGTAGCATGTCCTTCACTGGAATATTAACAACTCTAACCTGTAGCATCTCCTTCACTGGAACAGTAACAAACTCTAACCAGCAGCATCTCCTTCACTGGAATACTAACAGCTCTAACCTGTAGCATCTCCTTCACTGGAACAGTAACAACTCAAACCTGTAGCATCTCCTTCACTGGAATATTAACAACTCTAACCAGCAGCAACTCCTTCACTGGAATACTAACAACTATAACCTGTAGCATCTCCTTCACTGGAATATTAACAACTCTAACCTGTAGCATCTCCTTCACTGGAACACTAACAACTCTAACCTGTAGCATCTCCTTCACTGGAATATTAACAACTCTAACCTGTTGCATCTCCTTCACTGGAACACTAACAACCCTTACCAGTAGCATGTCCTTCACTGGAACAGTAACAACTCTAACCAGCAGCAACTCCTTCACTGGAATACTAACAGCTCTAACCTGTAGCATCTCCTTCACTGGAACAGTAACAACTCAAACATGTAGCATCTCCTTCACTGGAATATTAACAACTCTAACCAGCAGCAACTCCTTCACTGGAATACTAACAGCTCTAACCTGTAGCATCTCCTTCACTGGAACAGAAACAACTCAAACCTGTAGCATCTCCTTCACTGGAATATTAACAACTCTAACCAGCAGCATCTCCTTCACTGGAACACCAACAACTCTAACCTGTAGCATCTCCTTCACTGGAACACTAACAACTATAACCTGTAGCATCTCCTTCACTGGAATATTAACAACTCTAACCTGTAGCATCTCCTTCACTAGAATACTAACTACTCTAACCTGTAGCATCTCCTTCCCTGGAATACCAACAACTCTAACCTGTTGCATGTCCTTCACTGGAATATTAACAACTCTAACCTGTAGCATCTCCTTCACTGGAATACCAACAACTCTAACCTGTAGCATCTCCTTCACTGGAATACGAACAGCTCTAACCTGTAGCATCTCTTTCACTGGAATACTAACAACTCTAACCTGTAGCATCCCTTCACTGGAATACTAACAACTCTAACCTGTAGCATGTCCTTCACTGGAATACCAACAACTCTAACCTGTAGCATCTCCTTTACTGGAACACTAACAACTCTAACCTGTAGCATCTCCTTCATTGGAATATTAACAACTCTAACCTGTAGCATCTCCTTCACTGGAACACTAACAACTCTAACCTGTAGCATCTCCTTCACTGGAATACCAACAACTCTAACCTGTAGCATGTCCTTCACTGGAATATTAACAACTCTAACCTGTAGCATCCCTTCACTGGAATACTAACAACTCTACCCTGTAGCATGTCCTTTACTGGAATACCAACAACTCTAACCTGTAGCATCTCCTTTACTGGAAAACTAACAACTCTAACCTGTAGCATCTCCTTCATTGGAATACTAACAACTCTAACCTGTAGTATCTCCTTCATTGGAATACTAACAACTCTAACCTGTAGCATTTCCACAGTTTTTGGAGCGGGCCAGCCAGCTCAGCACTGATGTAGCATCCCTTCACTGGAATACTAACAACTCTAACCTGTAGCATCTCCTTTACTGGAACACTAACAACTCTAACCTGTAGCATGTCCTTCACTGGAATATTAACAACTCTAACCTGTAGCATCTCCTTCAATATTAACAACTCTAACCTGTAGCATCTCCTTCACTGGAACACTAACAACTCTAACCTGTAGCATCTCCTTCACTGGAATACCAACAACTCTAACCTGTAGCATGTCCTTCACTGGAATATTAACAACTCTAACCTGTAGCATCCCTTCACTGGAATACTAACAACTCTAACCTGTAGCATGTCCTTTACTGGAATACCAACAACTCTAACCTGTAGCATCTCCTTTACTGGAAAACTAACAACTCTAACCTGTAGCATCTCCTTCATTGGAATACTAACAACTCTAACCTGTAGCATCTCCTTCACTGGAATACTAACAACTCTAACCTGTAGCATTTCCACAGTTTTTGGAGCGGGCCAGCCAGCTCAGCACTGATACTGTAAGTCCACTTTACTCAGCCTCCAGTTGGTTTGTAGGTTTACCCAATAACAGACTGCGTTGTGCTGGGTTGATTCCAACAGTCAGCATCCCATCTGTCCTTCACAATACACACTGCATTCATCCACTGCACCGGGTGATGAATGTACCGTAGGTAGCCATGTGTGAGGGTGGATGGTGACATCTAAATGTGTGTCTGGAGTCTGGAAACTATAGAGAACATGAGTGGAGGGAGGGAGTGCAAGTTACAGCAGAGGGAGAGAGAGAGAGAGAGAGAGAGAGAGAGAGAGAGAGAGAGAGGGGGGGGGGGGGGCGCTCCTGTTCAAAGGATATGTTAGTGACAGCAGTGTGGAACTCTGAGAGGGGCTGCTGGGCATACATGTAGTCAAAGACTGGTCTGGGGGGGAATATATATACCAGTACTGTGAAATTGAAAAATAACATGAATAAGCAGTCAGGATTAGAGAATCAGATAAGAGAGAGAGTGAGAGAGATATCACCTGCACTGTGCAGGGCTGTGCTTTTTTGATCATGCCGATCTGTCCAACCGCACAAGGCGTCCTCTGTATGAGGGCTTTTCCTGTGAGAGCTCTCTGCTCTCTGCCCACACACTCTCTCAACCATCACCCCACTCGGGAGATTTAGTGATCAGCAGCAGGCCTCTGATGTTCCTGTATGAAGGCCCAGTATCAGTATCAGCCTCCTCTGTAACACCCCGCCTAGATAATCATTACCCAGCACACACACCACACACACACACACACACACACACACACACACACACACACACACACACACACACACACAGACAGACAGACAGACAGACAGACAGACAGACAGACAGACAGACAGACAGACAGACAGACAGACAGACAGACAGACAGACAGACAGACAGACAGACAGACAGACAGACAGACAGACAGACAGACAGACAGACAGACAGACAGACAGACAGACATCTCTCTGATTACAGACTCTAGTCCCACTATTACAGACTGTGGCTCACACAACCACAACCATGAGGCAGAGAGAAATGGAGTGAGAAGGGAGGATGGATAGACAGAACAAGCGAGACTAGGCAAAGAAAAGGTGGGATAAGAGTGAGGGAGAGAAGAGGAGGGGGAGAAAGAGAGGAGAGGGAGGGAATGGAGAGGGAGGGTGAGAGATTCATCTGATGCTGTGAAGAAGCTATACAGCAGCACCGGGTTCATAGAAACCAGAGCTCTATGAAACATTTCAGTCACCAAATTGGATTTATTCAAGGAAAAAGACAGGGGAGGTGTAAAACTGTTGTGCCTGGTCTAAAGCAGAGCCAGTCCTAATTGGCCAACATCAGTGCCCGACCTCACTAATGCTCTTGTGGCTGAATGGAATGAAGTCCCTGCAGCAATGTTCCAACATTTAGTGGAAAGCCTTCCCAGAAGAGGGGAGGCAGTTATAGCAGCAAAGGGGGGACCAATTCCATATGAATGCACATGATTTTGTAATGAGATGTTCCACAAGCAGGTGTTCACATACTTTTTGTCATGTAGTGTTGTAGTGTATTTCTATGTGGATGGAGTAGAATAGATTTATATATAAAACAAAACTCTAAACGCAAAATGCAACAACTTCGAAGATTTTACTGAATTACAGTTCATTTAAGAAAATCTGTCAATTGAAATAAATTCATTAGGCCCTAATCTATGGATTTCACATGACTGGGAATACAGATATACATCTATTGGTCACAGATACCTTTAAAAAAGGGAGAGGCGTGGATCAGAAGACTAGTCAGTATCTGGCTTGACCACCATTTGCCTCATGCAGCGTGACACATCTGCTTCGCATAGAGTTGATCAGGCTGTTGATTGTGGCCTGTGGAATGTTGTCCCACTCCTTTTCAATGGCTGTGCAAAGTTGCTGGATATTGGCGGGAACTGGAATTTACTGTTGTACACGTCAATCCAGAGCATCCCAAACCTGCTCAATAGGTGACATGTCTAGTGAGTATGCCACCCATGGAGAACTGGGACATTTTCAGCTTCCAGGAATTGTGTACAGATCCTTGCGACATGGGGCTGTGCATTATCCTGCTGAAACATGAGGTGATGGCGGCGGATGAATGGCACAACAATGGGCCTCAAGATCTCATCACAGTATCTCTGTGCATTCAAATTGCCAGTGATAAAATGCAATTGTGTTCGTTGTCTGTAGCTTATGCCTGCTCATACCATAACCCCACCGACACCATGGGGAACTTCGTTCACAATGTTGACATCAGCAAACCGCTCACCCACACAATTCCATACACGCTGCCAACTGCCCGGTACAGTTGAAACTGAGATCCATCCGTGAAGAGCACATTTCTTCAGCGTGCCAGTGGCCATCGAAGGTGAGTGTTTGTCCACTAAAGTCGGTTACGACGTAGATGAACTTCCCTGAGACGTTTTCTGACAGTTTGTGCAGAAATCCTTCAGCTGTGCAAACCCACAGTTTCATCAGCTGTCCGAGTGGCTGGTTTCAGACGATCTGCAGGTGAAGATGTCAGATGTGGAAGTCCTGGGCTGTTGTGGTTACATGTGGTCTGCGGTTGTGAGACCGGTTGGACGTACTGCCAAATTCTCTAAAATTACGTTGGAGACAGCTTATGGTATAGAAAATAACATTAAATTGTCTGTTAACAGCTCTGGTGAACATTCCTGCAGTCAGTATGTTAATTGCACGCTCCCTCAAAACTTGAGACATATGTGGTATTGTGTTTTGTGACAAAACTGCACATTTTAGAGTGGCCTTTTATTGTCCCCAGCACAAGGTGCACCTGTGTAATGATCATGCAGTTAAATCAGCTTCTTGATATGCCACACCTGTCAGTTGAAGGGATTATCTTGGCAAATGAGAAGGGATGTAAACAAATGAGTGCACAATATTTGAGAGAAATAGGCTTTTTGTTCATATGGAACATTTCTGGGATCTTTTATTTCAACTCATGAAACATGGGAACAAAACTTTATATGTTGCATATATATATTTTTGTTCAGTGTCATTTTGATAAGCTTTGATAAGGACCTTCCCCTGTGGTGAATGTCAATGGGCTGGCTGGTGGTTTTGCTCCCCCTGTGGTGAATGTCAATGGGCTGGGGGTTTTGCTCCATCACGTTTCGAGTGTTCACCTTCAGCCCCACGTCACTATTGACATTTAACTCTGGTAGGGATGAAAACCTCCCCGCCCGGTGATTGATGATGCCAGGTCAGCCTTGATGACTCAACTAGCGCTCCATTAGAGTGTCAGACGGGACGGTGAGGAGGGAGAAATCAAGCCATCTCCTCTCCTGATTGTAGGACACTGGGATGAGTGGGATCATTGTGTACCAGACACACTCAATGACACAGAGTGGAGAGGATAGTTAGAACTGCTAATGTGGAACAGCATATTACCATACATTCAATATAGTCAATGTTATCTCAATCTAATGTAATGCACTGTACTTCAGCCTCCTATTAGATCAAAGCTCAAATCACTTTCTATTGTCTTGTTTCTTAGATGACCATGAATGCTTGAATCTGCTATAGTAGGACTATGTTTTCCTCACTATTCTCTATATATCAGCAACATCTGTTGGTAGTCAAGTGGTGTCTGTCTCTACATGTCTGTGATTATTCCATCATGGGAAGTCAGTGTTTGTGTCAGTATATGTATGTGTGTGTGAGTGTGAGAGAGGTGCTCTGTGTGCTGGGTGAAGAGATACAACTGTGCCCTTTGTCACCATCAGTATGGAGGACACACAGTAAACAGAGCACTGCAGCACAGAGACACCGCACTTTCCTGCATCACTAATCTCTCTGTCTTTGTCTGTCACTGTCTCCCTCTGTTCCCTCACAGAACAGAACCCCAGGAGGGCAGGGGGATCAGAATGAATCACTCCCTCCATAGCCAGCACAGAGGCAGAGCTGGGCTCAACGACCTAAGTGGCTAGCAGGGCTCCTAACACCTGCTCTCCTCAGTTTTCTTCTAAGCGGGTTAGAACAGGCAGAGAGAAAGACAAGTGGGAGGGGCAGCAGGGAAGAGGAAGAGAGATGGAGTTAAGTGCTTATTTCTCTTGGAGGAGATGCGGGGAGGTGCGAGGTACGAGGTGGTAGGTCTGTGACCTTGCTTTACTGTGTCTGATTGGCTGCCAACTTTAAAATGGCAGCCGTGTGCAGCACAGATAGGAGCTGCGGCTCACAGTTGTTAAGGAAAAAATCATTCTGAGCTCTGCCTGATCCTTGGAACAAGTTTTTCCTCAACACGGTGAAATTAATACTAAAAGGCGCCATTAAATCATTAAAATGGCCTCCCATTCCGGGACCGCTACCGCACGCTTTTTCATACCCACTCTAAACGCCTCTAATAATGCACTAAAAACAGGGGGGATAAAAAGAGAGAAGTCTCGAGCCCTCTATGAATTGAACACGTTGAAAAATGATCAAAATCCCCTCAAAAGGATGATGTCCTATCTCTTATTGCTGTATTTGGTTCAGTGGAGAGCTCCTGGGATCTCATTGATACTTCTTTATTATGGAGCCATCTGCACTCTCATGTCATTAATATGACATATCATTAACAGTCATTGTATCACATGTCAGGTTAGCTAGCTAGCAACTACTGACTTGTCATGACACACTGTGCTATTCAAGGGTACTTGTTAGCAGCTTGACCAGCGGAGCTATCTACGGTAAGCAGAGATCTCAGTGTTTCTGTCAGAGACAGCTAGCGTTAACCCAGGGGCAGACAGAGAACTGGGACAGGTGTGTCAGAGTCAGTCGGTTCAATCCCCTCACTGACTAACGTTCTGCTTTGATACCTACCTGCTTGGAGCCGCTGTCAATTATGTCTCTTGCCCCCAGTGGGCCCCTGTCTACCTGCTCATCCTCTCCCCCACTTTCCCTCTCCTCAGCTCTCCCTCTCCCCCGCTCTCCGTCTCCCCCGCTCTCCCTCTCCTTCTCCCTTTCCCTCTCTCCTTCTCGCTCTCCTTATTTCCATCTCTCAGAGTTTGGCCTTTACTGAACTCCATCCCCAGGTCATGACTTATAACTTTCTCTTTGGGACAAAAGCTCTCTGCTCAAAGTCTGGGATTGATTGTGGATAGGTCTGATCCAGGTGTATCTTGTCTATGTGGGACTGAGAGTGACGTGTCAGTAATAATCTGTCACCCTCCCTGCTGATACACACAGAGCTCCTGAGACTAAGGACTGACAGATATGTCATGCTAATGCTTTTATTGAGAGGTTATTAAGAAGGGCCCTGGCAGGGAGATTGAGGAGTGGAACTATATTTAGAAGAAAAAGAGGAGAGAAGAAGAGAGAGAAAGAGAGAGAACGGAGAGTGGAAGATAGTGAGAGAGGAGAAAGAGATAGGGAGTGAAGAGAGCAATAGAAAGAGATAGAAAGAGTGAGTTTGTGTGTGACAATGAGCGAAAGAGAGAGGAGAGAGATAGCGAGAAAGAGATAGAAAGAGTGAATGAGAGGTGTAATAGACGATTGGAGAGAAAGTACACATAGAAAATGATTGCTCTTAAGAGTGAAAAGGTTTTGGGGCTATTCAGCCCCGTTCTAATAGATTGTATTTCAAACACAAAGCCATGGGGTGACCCATTCAATTACAACAGAGAACCACCTTAATCCCAGTAATCTGTCTGTGGTTTAAATATAAAGGCTGCGGAGTCTATCTGCTGTGTGCTCACTGGACTGGGGCCATGGATACAATGGCCTGGAGTCTGTCTGGGGAGAAAAGATTGATATTTTCTCTCTCAAATTCAAGCTGCTTTATTGGCCTGTAGAACATTGCGCCAATATTGCCAAAGCAACGATGTATACAATATACATCGTAATACAATTATGAATAATAATAATAATATAAAATGGTTGTAGATAACAACAATAAAATGGTAACAGTTAATAGTAGAAATACAATAAATAGAAAAAGCTAAACATGGAAAATGAAACTATAACTAACTTATAACTAACTAACTGTCATCCTCACCATTATATCAATACTACAACGACCATCATCATTACCACTACTACCACCACCATCATTAAACTGCTATCACTACCATCACCCTTACTATTTGGAATAATAATCACAATAATAATAATAATCACAATAATAATAATAAGTAAGTTACCTCTTGCTATGCAGATGTTATTATTCAGTGTCCTTCAGGCTATGGCTATGCTCCTTCGCCCATGAGTATTTTTTGTTTGTGCTCTGGGTTTAATAAGTAAAAATTTGGAATAAATGTAGTAATTTCTGTGAATAATGAATCTCTTGGTGAGGAATATTTCTCACAGTAAAGGAGTAAGTGCATCTCTGTTTCTACCTCCCCTGTCGTGCAGTGACCACATTTTTCTGCTCTCTCTCATTGTCTCTCTCTCTCTGTCTCTCTCTCTCTGTCTCTCTCTCTGTCTGTCTCTCTCTGTCTGTCTCTCTCTGTCTGTCTGCGTGTGTGTGTCAAATCAAATCAAATTGTATTGGTCACATACACATATTTAGCAGATGTTATTACTGGTGTAGCGAAATGCTTGTGTTCCTAGCTCCAACAGTGCAGTAGTATCTAACAATTCACAACAATACACACAAATCTAAAAGTAAAATAATGGAATTAATAAGAATATAAATATTAGGACGAGCAATGTTGAAGTAGCATTGACTAAATTACAGTAGAATAGAATACAGTATATGCATATGAAATTAGTAAAGCAGTATGTAAACATTATTAAAGTGACTAGTGTTCCATTATTAAAGTGACCAGTGATTCCATGTCTATGTATATAGGGCAGAAGCCTTTAAGGTGCAAGGTGGAGTAACCGGGTGGTGGCCGGCTAGTGATGGCTATTTAACAGTCTGATGGCCTTGAGATAGAAGCTGTTTTTTAGTCTCTCGGTCCCAGCTTTGATGCACCTGTACTGACCTCGCCTTCTGCATGACAGTGGAGTGAACAGGCAATGGCTCGAGTGCTGAGGGTGTACTGGAGGGCAGGCCGTGCGCCCCCGTGATGCGTTGGGCAGACTGCACCACCCTCTGGAGAGCCCTGCGGTTGTGGGCGGTGCAGTTGCCGTACCATGCGGTGATATAGCCTGTCAGGATGCTCTCAATTGTGCATCTGTAAAAGTTTGTGAGGGTCTTAGTGGCCAAGCCTTCTTCACCAAACTGTCTGTGTGGGTGGACCATTTCAGATTGTCAGTGATGTGTACGCCGAGGAACTGGAAGCTTTTCCCCTTCTCCACTACGGTCCTGCCAATGTGGGTAGGGGTGTGCTCCCTCTGCTTTTCCCGAAGTCCAAGATCAGCTCCTTCGTTTTGTTGATGTTGAGGGAGAGGTTATTTTCCTGGCACCATTCCGCAAGGTCCCTCACCTCCTCCCTGTAGGCTGTCTCATCATTGTTGGTAATCAGGCCTACTATAGTTGTGTCATCTGCAAACTTGATGATTGAGTTGGAGGCGTGTGTGGCAGGGAGTGAACATGGAGTAAAGAAGGGGGCTGAGTACGCACCCTTGTGGGGCCCCTGTGTTGAGGATCAGTGAAGTGGAGGTGTTGTTTCCTGCTTTCACCACCTGGGTGGGCGGCCGTCAGGAAGTCCAGGACCCAGGGCCCCGAGCTTGATGAGGAGCTTGGAGGGCACTATGGTGTTGAAGGCTGAGCTCTAGTCAATGAACAGCATTCTTACATAGGTATTCCTTTTGTCCAGATGGGATAGGGCAGTGTGCAGTGCGATGGCGATTGCATCGTCTGTGGAGGTATTGGGGCGGAAAGCAAATTGAAGTGGGTCAACTCTAGTCCTCAGGGGCCTGATTGATGTCACACTTTTTCTCCTTCCCCAGCAAACACAGCTGATTAATCAGATTGCATTCTAAACTGAAGATCATGATTAGTTGATTATTGGAGTCAGGTGTGTTAGCTGGGGCTGGGGAAAGACTGTGACACCAATCAGGCCCTTGAGGACTGGAATTGCCCACGCCTGGTCTAGGGTGTCAGGTAAAATAGAGTGATATAATCCTTAACTAGCCTCTCATGATGACAGAATTGAGTGCTACGGGGCGAAAGCCATTTAGTTCAGTTACCTTTGCTTTCTTGGGTACAGGAACAATGGTGGAGATCTTGAAGCAAGTGGGGACAGCAGACTGGGATAGGGAGAGATTGAATATGTCCGCAAACACTCCAGCCAGCTGGTCTGCGCATGCTCCGAGGATGCGGCTAGGGATGTCGTCTGGGCCGGCAGCCTTGCGAGGGTTAACACGTTTAAATGTTTTACTCACATCGGCCACATTGAAGGAGAGCCCACAGTCTTTGGTAGCGGGCCGTGTTAGCTTTGTTAAAATCCCCAGCTACATAAATGCAGCCTCCGGATATATGGTTTCCAGTTTACATAGAGTAAGTTCTTTCAGGGCCGTCGAGGGATCTGCTTGGGGGGGATATACACAGCTGTGACTATAATCGAAGAGAATTCTCTTGGGAGATAATGCGGTCGGCATTTGATTGTAGGCAAATCACGCCCTAATTTTGTTCGCCTTGTTGTCTAGAGACTGGATATTAGCAAGTAATATGCTTGGAAGCGGTGGATGGTGTGCTTGCCTTCTAAGTCGGACCAGGAGGCCGCTCCGTCTGAATCTCCTGTGGCGACGACGTTGTTTTGGGTCGGCCTCTGGAATTAAATCCAATGTCCAGGGTGGAGGTCTGAAAAAGGATCCGCTTCGGGAAAGTCGCATTTCTAGTCGTAAATGTTGGTAAGTTGACGTCACTCTTATATCCAATAGTTCTTCCTGGCTGTATGTAATAACACTTAAGGTTTTCTGGGCTAACAATGTAAGAAATAATACATAAAGAAACTAATTACTGCATAGTTTCCTAAGGACGTGAAGCGAGGCGACCATCTCGAGTCGGCGCCATCTTGAGAGCAGAGGATTTGACTGTTGAAGTGATGCTAGAGGTTTTGTATCATCTCAGCCAGTAGTTTTTAGTAGCTCTCACAAACCAAAACGGGTCCCTGAAAATTGTGCACAATTGTGTACAATATCATCCAATTTGTAGAATATGTTACGAATTTGTAAGTTCTTAAGAACCTGTTCAATCTCTTTAACCTGTTGGGGATAGGGGGCAGTATTGAGAATTTTGGAAAAAATATGTGCCCATTTTTAACTGCCTCCTACACCAACTCAGAAGCTAGAATATGCATATTATTGTTCAGGTTTGGATAGAAAACACCCTAAAGTTTCTAAAACTGTTTGAATGGTGTCTGTGAGTATAACAGAACTCCTATGGCAGGCAAAAATCTGAGAAGGTTTCATGCAGGAAGTGGCCTGTCTGACAAGGAGTCGTTCTTCTTGCCTCTGTTTATTGAAGAGTAAGGATCTTAGCTGTAACGTGACAATTCCTAGGGCTCCAATAGGCTCTCAGAGCCCGGGAAAAACAGGAACGATGACGAGGCAGCCTCAGGCTGAAACAGATTATCGCCTTTTCCAAGTGTCCCATTAGGTGACAATGGAATGAGGCGCGTGCGCGATTCGCCCCCGTGGAGAAATTTCATTCGGCTGTTTAGCTTATTGCAGATTCCCGGTCGGAATATTATCGCTTTTCTACGAGGTAAATGGCATAAAAATTGATTTTAAACAGCGGTTGACATGCTTCGAAGTACGGTAATGGAATATTTAGACATTTTTTGTCACGCTATGCGCCATGCTCGTGACCGTGATTTAGTATTCTGATAGTGTCTAGAACGCATGAACAAAACGTCGCTGATGGAACATAACGATGGATTATTTGGGACCAAACCTACATTTGTTATTGAAGTAGAAGTCCTGGGAGTGCATTCTGACGAAGAACAGGAAAGGTAAGCCCATTTTTCTTATAGGAAATGTGATTTTGGTGAAGGCTAATCTTGCCGGGTGTCAAAATAGCTAGCCCGTGATGGCTGGGCTATGTACTTAGAATATTGCAAAATGTGCTTCATCCGAAAAGCTATTTTAAAATCCGACATATCGAGTGCATAGAGGAGTAATGTATCTATAATTCTTAAAATAATTGTTATGCTTTTTGTGAACGTTTATCGTGAGTAATTTAGTAAATTCACTGGAAGTGTTCGGTGGGAATGCTAGTTCTGAACGTCACATGCTAATGTAAAAAGCTGGTTTTTGATAGAAATATGAACTTGATTGAACAGACATGCATGTATTGTATAACATAATGTCCTAGGTGTGTCATCTGATGAAGATCATAAAAGGTTAGTGCTGCATTAGCTATGGTTTGGGTTTATGTGACATGATATGCTAGCTTGAAAAATGGGTGTCTGATTATTTCTGGCTGGGTACTCTGCTGACATAATCTAATGTTTTGCTTTCGCTGTAAAGCAATAATCTAAGTACATAGCCCAGCCATCACGGGCTAGCTATTTAGACACCCAACCAGTTTAGCCTTCACCAAAATCACATTTCCTATAAGAAAAATGTTCTTACCTTGCTTGTTCTTCGTCAGAATGCAGTCCCAGGACTTCTACTTCAATAACAAATGTAGGTTTGGTCCCAAATAATCCATCGTTATGTTCCATCAAGACGTTTTGTTCGTGCGTTCTAGACACTATCCCAACGCTAAATCTCGGCCACGAGCATGACGCAGAATGTGACACAAAATTTCTAAATATTCCATTACCGTACTTCGAAGCATGTCAACCGCTGTTTAAAGAGGAACATTTTAAAGAGATGCCGAAAATTATGGAAATGGTTAGGAAGGCGTGGGAACGCTTTGCCTTGAAAACTTTTTAAGCACACTTTTAAAAGTTTAGTCAAGGATCAGAGAGGACACGGGGAGAATGCTGTTGCTGCCGTGGGTTTTAAGAGCTTTGTCCAGAACCGTATACAAGACATAATTACATTTCTGGGGAATGGGATATTACAAGCAGGACATAAAAGCTTTGCCCCACCGAAATACAACAATGTGGCCCTCACTGAGCTTCACTATGAACAATATGCACACGCTTGGAGAGACAAAGACAGCGCACCTCTTATATTACATTTTTTCTTCTTTTTTTAATGACATTTACTACATTTAAAACTGAGGGAAATGTAGAGCTCATTGGTTTCATTCTAAAACCCAACAAACAGGATTATTTTCAAAGCATAAATTGTAAGAAATCATGGCTAACATCATTTGCATTCATTGCTTAACATTATTGCCAGACTGGGCATAAATCAGTCTCCTGGCACTTGATTGAATGCCATAACAAGGCCAATGTGGGGGGATTGGGGTTTCATGGTTTCACCATATTCACTGTGTCAATGAGGAAGTCCAATTAGCTCTAACATTCACCAACATGACATGCTCGTACAGGTTAATGATCCCTATCTCATGGTAATCTACCCTTCATTTCACACTGCTAGAGTCAGTCAAGAGAATCCTATGGGAAATACAGAGTTTTACTCCAAACTACACATCCCTTGTTATTTGCATAATCCCTCCCAGCAAGGTGAGGATGATAAGGTTTTGGCCTGTGTGTCTGTCTGGGCCCCTGGCAGCTAGTCAACAGTCAGCAGCTTCCTCCCTCTCTGGGGACTGGGCCTGTCTGTACTCTGGATTCAACATAAAAGCCTGATAATGATGAAAGGAGCGATAATGGCTTTACAGACAGGCTGGGAAGGCTCTGCACACACAGACAATAAAAAAGAGAGAGGGGGAAACAACAACAAGAAAACGACGAGCCAAAGAGCATCGTTAAAGAGAGAATAATAATAATAATAATAATAAATGATAGTTATATAGCACTTTCAAGGACCTAAAGTCACTTTGAAGAGGCAGATTGGTCTGGCTGTTCTGCTCTCAGACTGCTGATTGGTCAGAGCGAGAGCGAGGATGCCTCGGCTTATTAACTTCCTCTCCCTTTGGTCTCACTTCTGTTCTGCCAACACAAACACAACTCTCCTCTTAAATGGAGGCCAAATGGGAACTTTGAAGCATACCAAATACGTTTTCAAGTCAACATTCTGCCAAATCACAAAGCACACAAATCCTCTCTCTCTCCAATAAAAATAAAAATGCTCCCTCTCTTTCTCCCTCTGTGTCCCTGCTCTCTCTTCCATAAAAAAAGAATAGAGGGCCATTGGGACTCTCTAATTCTCTCTCTGTTGTCTTTGCAGTTTGAAAGCCTGTGTCCAGTCCAAGCGCTGTATCCTCTGACCTCTGCTGTCAAACACAATGCTGAGCAAACACACAGAGAAGAGAAAGTAAACAGGGTTACTGAGTCTCCGGTACCTGCTGGGACACTGCCAGACAGGCTGATACACACACACACACACACACACACACACACACACACACACACACACACACACACACACACACACACAGTCAATACAAACTTTCTAAGAGTCATATTTTCATGCACACACACACTTTCAGATGCACATACTGAAAAATGACCAGTTAAATATAAGGTCTGAGTATTACCCTCATCTCCTCTGATCAGCCTGTCCTTCCCTGTCTCAGGGCGGTGTCAGTCTGTCCTTCCCTGTCTCAGGGCGGTGTCAGCCTGTCCTCCACTGTCTCAGGGCGGTGTCAGCCTGTCCTCCCCTGTCTCAGGACGGTGTCAGTCTGTCCTCCCCTGTCTCAGGGCGGTGTCAGCCTGTCCTCCCCTGTCTCAGGGCGGTGTCAGTCTGTCCTCCCCTGTCTCAGGGCGGTGTCAGTCTGTCCTCCCCTGTCTCAGGGCGGTGTCAGCCTGTCCTCCCCTGTCTCAGGGCGGTGTCAGTCTGTCCTCCCCTGTCTCAGGGCGGTGTCAGTCTGTCCTCCCCTGTCTCAGGGCGGTGTCAGCCTGTCCTCCCCTGTCTCAGGGCGGTATCAGTCTGTCCTCCCCTGTCTCAGGGCGGTGTCAGCCTGTCCTCCCCTGTCTCAGGGCGGTATCAGCCTGTCCTCCCCTGTCTCAGGGCGGTATCAGCCTGTCCTCCCCTGTCTCAGGGCGGTGTCAGCCTGTCCTCCCCTGTCTCAGGGCGGTATCAGCCTGTCCTCCCCTGTCTCAGGGCGGTGTCAGCCTGTCCTCCCCTGTCTCAGGGCGGTGTCAGCCTGTCCTCCCCTGTCTCAGGGCGGTGTCAGCCTGTCCTCCCCTGTCTCAGGGCGGTATCAGCCTGTCCTCCCCTGTCTCAGGGCGGTATCAGCCTGTCCTCCCCTGTCTCAGGGCGGTGTCAGCCTGTCCTCCCCTGTTTCACAGTGGTGTCAGCCTGGAAAGGGTTACGTGTGCCTGTTTCCATACCATGTCCCCTCCAGGCCTCTCTGTTTCACTGAGCATTATGTGCTGGATGTGCGACACTAGGTTTCAAAGGTCATTGGCCCTCTCTGAGCATGTCACTTGTCCCAGACGGTCTTCCTCCCATCTGAGAGCCTGGGTCGAGATACTGGGAGACTGCAGAGCAGGGAGCTTACGCTGTCTATGATTGGATATTCCTAGAAAACTACAGATGTGCTTTTTGTTTCTCTTATCAATTGGTGTTCAGTAACCCCAAAGAAATATCTTCCTTCAAAACCATGGGGCCGAATGAGGAAAGAGAGAAATGAGCTGCTGGTGACATGGAGAGAAAGATAAAAGGGTGTTTGGAGGAAACAGATCAGCCAAATGACATGGACAGACAGGCCTGTTAATACACAACCATATTTCCTCTGTCTCTAGGTCCCCCTCCACTCGCTCACTCTATCTCTCTGACACAGACACAAACACACACAGAACCTGCAATACGCATACTGATATAGTGGGGCGTACGAGTGGGGAACGATGAGAATACATTCACAGATGCATGTGTGTTTTATTGATTGTGCACAAGTAGGCTACATAATGCCCATGACGACACGGACACAGACTAAGCGCACAGACATAGACTAAGCGCACAGACACACGGAAAAGTGTGTCATTGTAGCTGCTGGGAAATGACGTCCTTGTTTTGTATGACCTCCTGAATGACATGATACTGTATGACCTCTGTGCTCTGTCATTGCTATGACAAACGAGGGGTCGAGTTGGGATTAAAAGAGGGGGGGGGGTGTTATCTAGATTGTAATAACAGTGGAAGGATGTCAGGATTCCCTCGAACAGACCCATGCACACACACACACACACACTTGAATCACGCACACACAAACACACAATCAAGCACACACACTCAAATCATACACACACAATCATGCACACACAAACACACAATCATGGACACACTCAATTCATATACACACAAACACACAATCATGCACACACAAACACACAATCATGCATCCGTTTGGATAAGCCAGAGCCTGGACGTCTTCAAAGAGGTCCTGGACATCAGCGTCTAGACAGGAGTTCTGTTTTCTATTTGGCCTCAAAAGCTGTGGATGGGATGACAAGCAGTGTCAAGGCAACTCAGGTCCTGATGATCCACAGCTCCTTCAATTAAAGCAATCTTCATCTCTCATGCATGGCATGCCCCCTCGATCTCCCTCAGCCTTCCTTCCCTCCTTGTTCAGTTTGACAACATGTTCTGTCTGAAGTCAAAATAGCAGCAACAAAATCAGTCTTTCTCCCTCAGACAATGTAACTCATGATGAAATGTGCCGAAAACCGCATTTCAGAAGACAAGAGGAAGTGTGTGTGTGTTTACCGGTATGTGTATATGCCTACACACACATAAACAGGAGATAAGCGAGCACTATCAGTGATAGAAATATTTAATAATAAGGCATCCTGAGTGTTGCAGCAGTCTAAGGCACTACATCACAGTGCTAGAGGTGTCACTACAGACCCGGGTTCGATCCCGGGCTGTATCACAACTGGCTGTGATCGGGAGGCCCATAGGGCGGCGCACATTGGTGCGGCTGGCTTCTGGGTTAAGCGGGCGGGTGTTAAGATGCGTAGTTTGGTGGGTCATGTTTCGGAGGACGCATATCTCCACCTTCACCTCCTGAGCCCATTATGGAGTTGCAGCGATGAGACAAGATCGAAACTGGGGAGAAAAAGGGGATTTAAAAAAAGAATACACATATATATATATAAGTATATATATACAGAGTATATTTGTATATAATTATAGTATATTAGAAATGACACCACATCTGTTTCCCTCATCACACACACACGGGTAAACAGTGCAGGGAAAATATTCTGCCTATTTTCTTACAGGAGAATAATAATTTCAGTAAACACCTGCTCATTGGATCCACTTGAATAATCATAACCAGAGAGCACAAACCATTCTACTGAGAGGTCACACTGAGAATATGAACAACTTCATGAAAAAGATAGAGAGGGAGAGAGTGAGATAGAGAGATTGAGGGTGAAAAACAAAGAGAGAGAGAGAGAAAGAGGGAGATAGAGAGAGAGGGGCGATGAGAAACAGAGAGAGAGAGAAAGAGATGGAGAGAGAGATGGAGGGTGAGAAACAGAACGAGAGAGAAAGAAAGAGGGAGATAGAGAGATAGGGGGTGAGAGAGAGAGAGAGAGAGAAAGAGAAAGAGACGGAGAGGGAGAGAGAGATGGAGGGTGAGAAACAGATGGAGAGAGAAATCAAATCAAAGTTTATTTGTCACATGCCCCGAATACAACAGGTGTAGTAGACCTTACAGTGAAATGCTTACAAAAAGAGGGAGATAGAGAAAGGGGGTTGTGAGAAACAGAGAGAGAGAGACCAAGATGGAGAGGGAGAGAGAGATGGAGGATGAGAAACAGAGAGAGAGAAAGAGATGGAGAGGGAGGGAGAGAGAGATGGAGGATGAGAAACAGAGAGAGAGAAAGAGATGGAGAGGGAGAGAGAGAGAGATGGAGGGTGAGAAACAGAGAGAGAGAAAGAAATGGAGAGAGAGAGAGAGAGAGATGGAGGGTGAGAAACAGAGAGAGAGAAAGAAATGGAGAGAGAGAGAGATGGAGGATGAGAAACAGAGAGAGAAAGAGATGAAGAAAGAGAGATGGAGGGTGAGAAACAGAGAAAGAGAGAGAGAGAGAAAGAGATGGAGATGGGAGAGAGAGAGAGAGAGAGAGAGAGAGAAGGGGGTAGGGAAGGAGAGATTGAGAAAGAGAAACATGATGGCACAGAGTCAGTCAACATTCTTCTCTCTAATGTGTTCTGATTCTGGCCCCCTGGACCTGCTCTCCCTGTATCCTGAGGGTCCTGGCCCTGGGCAGGCATTATCCTCGACACCCGACAGTCTCTCACCACCTCCACCAATCACATAGGCCCCACAGGGGGTCCATCAACCGGGGGCGCCCCACCAAGGAGGTGTGAGGCGAGCTCAGCCAATGGCTGACTGGGAGTGACAAACAACGGCACAGAACAACAAACACTTCTAAATAGATGAATTCACACACAGGGAGAGTTTTTCCTCTCCTACTCTACAGGTCGCCACAAGCCCACATTTGATAAATCCAATATTTGATATAGCAAGTGTGTTGTCTCAAAACACCATAAACTTTGCACAGACCTGGGGCAGAATATGTGTTTGTGTTAGCTGGCGAGCCCCAGTCTGTGCATGCTATTACCCAGACATAGAAACACAGTGACTTAGTTGTATGCTTACGGACCTCCTCAGTGGATGACAAAGCAGTAACACAACTACATGTTATTGGGAGCAGTCAGGACAATAAGGCTGTAGTTTCAGATGGTGGATGCTCTTTGCCCCTGGGTGCTCTCTGTGTCTCTGTGTAGGACAGGTAATGAACAGTGACTTTGAGTTGGGATGGCATCCACCTTCACCCTACTTGTCAGGTCATAGCCAATGGCCCCCACGCCCACTGGGCCCACAGAGAGTACAAGCAGCAAACAGTGTGAACTTCATACCCCCCAAAATGTCAGGTCTATAATAGCACACTCATACACATGGATGTAGGTACGTAAGCACGCACGCACGCATGCACGCGCACACACACACACACACGCACACGCACACACACACACACACACCTCTCGTCTAAATTGACATTACACTCAGGAAATCGTCTGCATCCCATTATTATACTTTTAAGCAATTACTGTTTCATGTAAACACCCGAGTGAGTTTCCCAGCTGCCCCAGCAGAGATAATTACCAGGCACAGACCAGCAGCTTCATGGGCTCACCACTCCAGTACAGTCCAGTGCAGTACCCAGACTCATTGTTCTAATAGGATGCCTTTCTGTGTTCCTCCCTGGGCATGTAGCTTTCTCATTGAGCTATAAAATAATAACCACAGCAATATCGGTCTGTTTTTATGAGCCACATCCAAATGTAATAACTGTCAAATGTGATTCAGCAGAGGCGGTTGTATATATATAAAGAGGGGATATTACCATGGAGATTAAGTGAAGTTGTCTAATCTTAATACACACACACACACACACACGCACACGCACGCACGCACACACACACACACAGGCAGGATATTAGACAATGCAGGTATGGGGGCATGTTGGGGTGAAGACTGCATCAAGACAAATGCATCTGATTACAATGTCACATGAGAAAAGCCACCTCGTAGTGTATGTAGAAATACAGCCAGGGGGGACATAATGAAAGTCCTATAAAGCACTGCTCTGCTGGTCTGCATCCATGCCTGGCAGCGGTGTTACACTCTGATAAATCACCAATATGGCTGCACCAGTAATAAACTCATCAGCAGCCTACTCTTATTGACAGAGGCTTCTATTCCCATCAGGTAACTCAATCTTCACGCATGGGGACTGGTGGGGGGCTGGGGGACTGGTGTGGGGCTGGTAGGGGGCTGGGGACTGCTGGGGGACTGCTGGGGGACTGCTGGGGGACTGCTGGGGACTGCTGGGGGGCTTGGGGACTGCTGAGGACTGGTAGGGGGCTTGGGCACTGGTGGGGGGCTTGGGGGACTGAGTGATGAGGTGGATAGTTGGGGGCTGGGGGACTGAGTGATAAGGTGGATAGCTGGAGGCTGGGGGACTGAGTGATGAGGTGGATAGTTGGGGGCTGGGGGACTGAGTGATAAGGTGGATAGTTGGGTGCTGGGGGACTGAGTGATAAGGTGGATAGTTGGGGGCTGGGGGACTGAGTGATGAGGTGGATAGTTGGGGGCTGGGGGACTGAGTGATAAGGTGGACAGTTGGGGGCTGGGGGACTGAGTGATAAGGTGGATAGTTGGGGGCTGGGGGACTGAGTGATGAGGTGGATAGTTGGGGGCTGAGGGACTGAGTGATGGGGTGGATAGTTGGGGGCTGGGGGACTGAGTGATGAGGTGGATAGTTGGGGACTGGGGGGACTGAGTGATGGGGTGGATAGTTGGGGGCTGGGGGACTGAGTGATAAGGTGGATAGTTGGGGACTGGGGGACTGAGTTATGGGGTGGATAGTTGGGGGCTGGGGGACTGAGTGATGAGGTGGATAGTTGGGGCTGGTGGACTGAGTGATAAGGTGGATAGTTGGGGGCTGGGGGACTGAGTGATAAGGTGGATAGTTGGGGGCTGGGGGACTAAGTGATGGGGTGGATAGTTGGGGGCTGGGGGACTGAGTGATGAGGTGGATAGTTGGGGGCTGGGGGACTGAGTGATGGGGTGGATAGTTGGGGGCTGGGGGATTGAGTGATAAGGTGGATAGTTGGGGGCTGGGGGACTGAGTGATGAGGTGGATAGTTGGGGGCTGGGGGACTGAGTGATAAGGTGGATAGCTGGGGGTTGGGGGACTGAGTGATGAGGTGGATAGTTGGGGGCTGGGGGACTGAGTGATAAGGTGGATAGTTGGGCGCTGGGGGACTGAGTGATAAGGTGGATAGTTGGGGGCTGGGGGACTGAGTGATGGGGTGGATAGTTGGGGCCTGGGAGACTGAGTGATAAGGTGGATAGTTGGGGGCTGGGGGACAGAGTGATAAGGTGGATAGTTGGGGGCTGGGGGACTGAGTGATAAGGTGGATAGTTGGGGGCTGGGGGACTGAGTGATAAGGTGGATAGTTGGGGGCTGGGGGACTGAGTGATAAGGTGGATAGTTGGGGGCTGGGGGACTGAGTGATGGGGTGGACAGTTGGGGGCTGGGGGACTGAGTAATGAGGTGGATAGTTGGGGGCTGGGGGACTGAGTGATGAGGTGGACAGTTGGGGGCTGGAGGACTGACTGATAAGGTGGATAGTTGGGGGCTGGGGGACTGAGTGATGAGGTCGACAGTTGGGGGCTGGGGGACTGAGTGATGGGGTGGATGGTTGGGGGCTGGGGGACTGAGTGATAAGGTGGATAGTTGGGGGCTGGGGGACTGACTGATGGGGTGGATAGTTGGGGGCTAGGGACTGAGTGATAAGGTAGATAGTTGGGGGCTGGGGGGACTGAGTGATAAGGTGGATAGTTGGGGGCTGGGCGACTGAGTGATGGGGTGGATAGTTGGGGGCTGGGGGACTGAGTGATAAGGTGGATAGTTGGGGGCTGGGGGACTGAGTGATGGGGTGGATAGTTGGGGGCTGGGGGACTGAGTGATAAGGTGGATAGTTGGGGGCTGGGGGACTGAGTGATGGGGTGGATAGTTGGGGGCTTGGGGACTGAGTGATAAGGTGGATAATTGGGGGCTGGGGGACTGAGTGATGAGGTGGATAGTTGGGGGCTGGGGGACTGAGTGATGGGGTGGATAGTTGGGGGCTGGTGGACTGAGTGATAAGGTGGATAGTTGGGGGCTGGGGGACTGAGTGATGGGGTGGATAGTTGGGGGCTGGGGGACTGAGTGATAAGGTGGATAGCTGGGGGCTGTGGGACTGAGTGATAAGGTGGATAGTTGGGGGCTGGGGGACTGAGTGATGGGGTGGATAGTTGGGGGCTGGGGGACAGAGTGATGAGGTGGATAGTTGGGGGCTGGGGGACTGAGTGATGAGGTGGATAGTTGGGAGCTGGGGGACTGAGTGATAAGGTGGATAGTGTGGGGCTGTGGGACTGAGTGATAAGGTGGATAGTTGGGGGCTGGGGGACTGAGTGATGGGGTGGATAGTTGGGGGCTGGGGGACTGAGTGATAAGGTGGATAGTTGGGGGCTGGAGGACTGAGTGATGGGGTGGATAGTTGGGGCCTGGGAGACTGAGTGATAAGGTGGATAGTTGGGGGCTGGGGGACTGAGTGATAAGTTGGATAGTTGGGGGCTGGGGGACTGAGTGATAAGGTGGATAGTTGGGGGCTGGGGGACTGAGTGATAAGGTGGATAGTTGGGGGCTGGGGGACTGAGTGATAAGGTGGATAGTTGGGGGCTGGGGGACTGAGTGATGGGGTGGACAGTTGGGGGCTGGGGGACTGAGTAATGAGATGGATAGTTGGGGGCTGGGGGACTGAGTGATGAGGTGGACAGTTGGGGGCTGGGGGACTGAGTGATAAGGTGGATAGTTGGGGGCTGGGGGACTGAGTGATGAGGTGGACAGTTGGGGGCTGGGGGACTGACTGATAAGGTGGATAGTTGGGGGCTGGGGGACTGAGTGATGAGGTCGACAGTTGGGGGCTGGGGGACTGAGTGATGGGGTGGATGGTTGGGGGCTGGGGGACTGAGTGATAAGGGTGGATAGTTGGGGGCTGGGGGACTGACTGATGGGGTGGATAGTTGGGGGCTAGGGGACTGAGTGATAAGGTGGATAGTTGGGGGCTGGGGGACTGAGTGATAAGGTGGATAATTGGGGGCTGGGCGACTGAGTGATGGGGTGGATAGTTGGGGGCTGGGGGACTGAGTGATAAGGTGGATAGTTGGGGGCTGGGGGACTGAGTGATGGGGTGGATAGTTGGGGGCTGGGGGACTGAGTGATAAGGTGGATAGTTGGGGGCTGGGGGACTGAGTGATGGGATGGATAGTTGGGGGCTTGGGGACTGAGTGATAAGGTGGATAATTGGGGGCTGGGGGACTGAGTGATGAGGTGGATAGTTGGGGGCTGGGGGACTGAGTGATGGGGGTGGATAGTTGGGGGCTGGGGGACTGAGTGATAAGGTGGATAGTTGGGGGCTGGGGGACTGAGTGATTGGGTGGATAGTTGGGGGCTGGGGGACTGAGTGATAAGGTGGATAGCTGGGGGCTGGGGGACTGAGTGATAAGGTGGATAGTTGGGGGCTGGGGGACTGAGTGATGAGGTGGATAGTTGGGGGCTTGGGGGACAGAGTGATGAGGTGGATAGTTGGGGGCTGGGGGACTGAGTGATGAGGGGGATAGTTGGGAGCTGGGGGACTGAGTGATAAGGTGGATAGTGTGGGGCTGGGGGACTGAGTGATAAGGTGGATAGTTGGGGGCTGGGGGACTGAGTGATGGGGTGGATAGTTGGGCGCTGGGGGACTGAGTGATAAGGTGGATAGTTGGGGGCTGGAGGACTGAGTGATGGGGTGGATAGTTGGGGCCTGGGAGACTGAGTGATAAGGTGGATAGTTGGGGGCTGGGGGACTGAGTGATAAGGTGGATAGTTGGGGGCTGGGGGACTGAGTGATAAGGTGGGATAGTTGGGGGCTGGGGGACTGAGTGATTGGGGTTGACAGTTGGGGGCTGGGGGACTGAGTAATGAGGTGGATAGTTGGGGGCTGGGGGACTGAGTGATGAGGTGGACAGTTGGGGGCTGGGGGACTGAGTGATAAGGTCGACAGTTGGGGGCTGGGGGACTGAGTGATGGGGTGGATGGTTGGGGGCTGGGGGACTGAGTGATAAGGTGGATAGTTGGGGGCTGGGGGACTGAGTGATGGGTGGATAGTTGGGGGCTAGGGGGACTGAGTGATAAGGTGGATAGTTGGAGGATGGGGGACTGAGTGATAAGGTGGATAGTTGGGGGCTGGGGACTGAGTGATGGGGTGGATAGTTGGGGGCTGGGGGACTGAGGTGATAAGGTGGATAGTTGGGGGCTGGGGGACTGAGTGATGGGTGGATAGTTGGGGGCTGGGGGACTGAGTGATAAGGTGGATAGTTGGGGGCTGGGGGACTTAGTGATGGGGTGGATAGTTGGGGGCTGGGGGACTGAGTGATGAGGTGGATAGTTGGGGGCTGGGGGACTGAGTGATGGGGTGGATAGTTGGGGGCTGGGGGACTGAGTGATGAGGTGGATAGTTGGGGGCTGGTGGACTGAGTGATGGGGTGGATAGTTGGGGCTGGGGGACTGAGTGATAAGGTGGATAGCTGGGGGCTGGGGACTGAGTGATAAGGTGGATAGTTGGGGGCTGGGGGACTGAGTGATGGGGGTGGATAGTTGGGGGCTGGGGGACTGAGTGATGAGGTGGATAGTTGGGGGCTGGGGGACTGAAGTGATGAGGTGGATAGTTGGGGGCTGGGGGACTGAGTGATAAGGTGGATAGTGTGGGGCTGGGGGACTGAGTGATAAGGTGGATAGTTGGGGGCTGGGGGACTGACTGATGGGGTGGATAGTTGGGGGCTGGGGGACTGAGTGATAAGGTGGATAGTTGGGGGCTGGGGGACGAGTGATGAGGTGGATAGTTGGGGGCTGGGGGACTGAGTGATAAGTTGGATAGTTGGGGGCTGGGGGACTGAGTGATGGGGTGGATAGTTGGGGGCTGGGGGACAGAGTGATGAGGTGGATAGTGGGGGCTGGGGGACTGAGTGTGAGGTGGATAGTTGGGGGCTGGGGGAACTGAGTGATAAGGTGGATAGTTGGGGGCTGGGGACTGAGTGATGGGGTGGATAGTGGGGGGCTGGGGACTGGAGTGATAAGGTGGATAGTTGGGGGCTGGGGGACTGAGTGATGAGGTGGATAGTTGGGGGCTGGGGGACTGAGTGATAAGGTGGATAGTTGGGGGCTGGGGACTGAGTGATAAGGTGGATAGTTGGGGGCTGGGGGACTGAGTGATAAGGTGGATAGTTGGGGGCTGGGAGACTGAGTGATGGGTATAGTTGGGGGCTGGGGGACTGAGTGATGGGGTGGATAGTTGGGGGCTGGGTGACTGAGTGATAAGGTGGATAGTTGGGCGCTGGGGGACTGAGTGATAAGGTGGATAGTTGGAGGCTGTTGGACTGAGTGATGAGGTGGAAAGTTTGGGGCTGGGGGAATGAGTGATAAGGTGGATAGTTGGGGCTGGGGGACTGAGTGATGGGGGATAGTTGGGGCCTAGGGGACTGAGTGATAAGGTGGATAGTTGGGGCTGGGGGACTGAGTGATAAGGTGGATAGTTGGGGGCTGGGGACTGAGTGATAAGGTGGATAGTTTGGGGCTGGGGGACTGAGTGATAAGGTGGATAGATGGGGGCTGGGGGACTGAGTGATAAGGTGGATAGTTGGGGGCTGGGGGACTGAGTGATAAGGTGGATAGTTGGGGGCTGGGGGACTGAGTGATGGGGTGGACAGTTGGGGGCTTGGGACTGAGTGATGAGGTGGATAGTTGGGGGCTGGGGGACTGAGTGATGAGGTGGACAGT
This sequence comes from Salmo trutta, assembly GCF_901001165.1. NCBI lineage: Eukaryota > Metazoa > Chordata > Actinopteri > Salmoniformes > Salmonidae > Salmo > Salmo trutta. The sequence continues at coordinate 25,641,223 of NC_042988.1, read as the reverse complement.
TGGGGGCTGGGGGACTGAGTGATAAGGTGGATAGTTGGGGGCTGGGGACTGAGTGATGAGGTCGACAGTTGGGGGCTGGGGGACTGAGTAATGGGGTGGATGGTTGGGGGCTTGGGGACTGAGTGATGGGTGGATAGTTGGGGGCTGGGGGACTGAGTGATAAGGTGGATAGTTGGGGGCTGGGGGACTGAGTGAGGAGGTGGATAGTTGGGGCTTGGGGACTGAGTGATAAGGTGGATAGTGGGGGGCTGGGGGACTGAGTGATGAGGTGGATAGTTGGGGGCTGGGGGACTGAGTGATGGGGTGGATAGTTGGGGGCTGGGGGACTGAGTGATAAGGTGGATAGTTGGGGCTGGGGGACTGAGTGATGGGGTGGATAGTTGGGGGCTGGGGGAATGAGTGATAAGGTGGATAGTTGGGGGCTGGAAGACTGAGTGATGAGGTGGATAGTTGGGGGCTGGGGACTGAGTGATGGGGTGGATAGTTGGGGGCTGGGGGACTGAGTGATAAGGTGGATAGTTGGGGCTGAGAGACTGAGTGATGAGGTGGATAGTTGGGGGCTGGGGGACTGAGTGATAGGGTGGATAGTTGGGGGCTGGGGACTGAGTGATAAGGTGGATAGTTGGGTGCTGGGAGACTGAGTGATGAGGTGGATAGTTGGGGGCTGGGGGACTGAGTGATGGGGTGGATAGTTGTGGGCTGGGGGACTGAGTGATGGGGTGGATAGTTGGGGGGGGGG